>NW_024716620.1:0-55000 GCF_018991925.1 Homarus americanus | reverse complement strand
TTTTTATTCCCAAATATGACTCCACCGTGTATGTTGACAGAGGTATGACGAACCCTCACCACCCCCCCCCCCCAGCACTAAGGCAGCAGCGATGTGGTTACTGCGCTTATTGCAATTGATAAATATCCTATTGCTATTTGGAGGTGTGGTGTGGTGTGGTGTGGTGTGGTGTGGTGTGGTGCGGTGTGGTGTGGTGTGGTGTGGTGGTGTGGTGTGTGGTGTGTGTGTGGTGTGTGTGGTGTGGTGTGGTGTGGTGCGGTGCGGTGCGGTGTGGTGTGGTTAGGTTAGGTTAGTGTAATAATCTGGGGGTGGGGCTGATCTTCATGTGATCCCGTGTGTGTTATTGGCCACAGGTAGCAAAACGATACACCTGTTAGACCACAACAATAACAACAACAACAACAACACGGCATTATCACCTTGTATTTTTGTATGTTCCCTCCCTTCCTCCCTCCTACCACTTCCTTTCCTTCCTTTTCCTTCCTTCCTTCCTTCTTTCCTTCCTTCCTTAACCCTCCCCGTCCCCCCATTTCTTTCTCCTTACCTCCTTCCTCTCCCTCATCTACCCTTCCCTGTCCCTCCTTCCCTCCCTACTCCCCCATCCTCTGCCCCCTCCCCCTTCCCCGTCCCTCCTTCCTCCCTACTCCCCATCCTCTGCCCTCCCTACTCCCCCATCCTCTGCCCCTCCCCTCCCCATCCTCTGCCCCTCCCTACTCCCCATCCTCTGCCCCTCCCCAGCGAACTATCATATTAATGCTGCGACCATAAACGAACGCCATTGCGAGCAGAAGGGTAACGTCCTCCTAAATCAACTTCTTTAATGCTTGTTGTTGTAGTTGTTGTTCATGTTGTTGTTGTTGTAGTTCTTGTAGTTGCTGTTGTTGTCATTGTTGTAGTTGTTGTTCATGTTGTTGTTGTAGTTCTTGTAGTTGCTGTTGTTGTCATTGTTGTTCTTCTTGCACTTGCTGTTGTTGTAATTGTTGTGGTTGTTGTTTTTGTTGTTGATGTAGTTGTTGTAGTTGTTGTTGTTGTAAGGGTTGGAGGAAAGAGTTAAAGAGACATTTACTGCTCGTACTGGCGATGTATGGGAAGAAGACCAGCGAATGTTCGTCTGTCATGGCATCGGTAAGTCTAGCACTGACAGGGGGAGTTAAGGGAGGAACGCCAGGCGATGTTGTTCTCCCCTACTGGCACAATATTTGTGTCTTACTTACTCACGTTACGGAGGCAACAGGAGTCCTTCAAGATATCAGGTTCCGCAGATGTCAAAACGATAACTGACGCTTAGTGTAAGATATTCAGTATAAATATTAATGATGGTGTTCTGATACCTGCAGTGTGTGTGTGTGCTATGTATGTATGTGTGCGTGTGTGTGTGTGCTATGTATGTATGTGTGAGTGTGTGTACTATGTATGTATGTATGTGTGTGTGTATGTATGTATGTATGTATGTATGTATGTCTGAGTGTGTGTACTATGTATGTATGTATGTATGTATGTATGTATGTACCACCGTAAAAAAATACAACCATTACTTTACACAACAAACACTTGCAAACACAGCACAACAATAATCACTCCCACGGACAATAATAACAACAAGTCGAGTGAAACGATCTAAAATTATTTCACAAAACTCATCTTAACAAAAAAATAATAAAAAATGAAAAAAAAAAAATATTTACGCCTTACAAAGATAAATCTGAAACAAAACAATGTTGCTGCTCACAAAAAAAACGACTAAAATTAAAAAAAAATAATATCTTGTAAAATCGTCTAAGCAAGCACAAACGAACCTCCATATCACAAAAAAAAAAAACTCAAACAAACACAAACAAATAGATAGATCACCTAATTCAACAATAAACAGTGACCTAACTCCACCCTCCCAATAAAACAAAACATCTTTAAAACAAACAAGATTATAAATTATCTAAATTGATCTTAAAACTTAATAACCTCGAAATTATTATAAACAAAAACAATAGAAATCAAACTAAAACAGGAAAAAATAACACCGATTTATTTACTGTTTAGATTCTCGTATATTTTTTTTCTTTTGTTTTCCTCCTCGCTGTTGCCTGTCCCTGGTGTCTATAATGACTATTGTTTCCTGATGCCTGCTGGGGGAGGTCCTGATGCCTGCTGGGGAAGGATCTGATGCCTGCTGGGGGAGGATCTGATGCCTGCTGGGGGAGGATTATTTTTTACACTCATTTTTGGTCAATATTTTTGCATACGTTTACTGTCTGTTAGAACCTGGGGAATCTCTTAAAATCAAGTGGGTGGGTGGGTGGGTGGGTGGGTGGGTGGGTGATCAATAAGCATTACACCATTAAAACACTTAGATGCTCTGTCACGTCCACCACCACCACCACCACCACAATCACTTCCTACCACTAACACTTACCACCCCCCTCATCTACTACCATAATCACACAGCTACCACACCTCAACACACACCTACCACACCTCAACACGCCCCTACCACACCTCAACACACACCTATAACACCTCAACACACACCTACCACACCTCAACACGCCCCTACCACACCTCAACACACACCTACCACACCTCAACACACACCTACCACACCTCAACACGCCCCTACCACACCTCAACACGCCCCTACCACACCTCAACACGCCCCTACCAAACCTCAACACACACCTACCACACCTCAACACACACCTACCACACCTGTACACACACCTGTTTGTTTACAAGCTATAAAAATACCCCATAAACTAGTATCACACATGTTTTTTTCCTCCTGTCCCACCCATCATACACAGTTATTGCATCATGTCACATCATGTCTACAGATTTCGTGTTTGTATCGTTGCCAGATATTACCATACAAACTGATGGGTTTAGTTCGTGTAGTTGAGCGAGCGACATAACCCACGGATTGGATTATTGAAAAATTACAATATATGATACACAGACAGGTGGCACTAGACAGGTGGCACTAGACAGGTGGCACTCGTTGTATGATGTTTTGATGGTAGTGTGTGGCGTTACTGCTATATTATGTTATGTATTTTGAGGTAAGGGGGGGGGGGAGGGGTGGTGCATTGTGTGTTGCAACTGTTCAATGGAATGTATATACGTGTGTTGCAGGTGTTGAATGCATTTAATTTGTCTGTTGCAGGTGATGAATGGATATACTGTATGTATTGTGGGTCAGTATTGGTCTAGTCTTTAAATGAATAGGTGTTATTTCATAAGAGTTTTGGCCATCGATCTTATAAATTTGTACAAAGAGTTGCTAAAAAAAAACACAACGCACGCACACACGGTCCTTCATAACTGCCTCCACCACACCCACCCGTGAGGTCAAACAACCCACGTCACGACCAAGATGATAAACCTACAAGAACACGACAAGATGGAACTATAGTCAAACGTAACACATGAGACTTACACTATAAACCATATCCACCATAGGCGCCATATCCTCCATAATGACCACCATAACAAATGTCGGTCAAAGCCGCTAACACCATCACCACCACAGACGGGAGACGGTGGAAGAAACAGTCACCTCTGGTTTGACCATTAACATAAATTTCTAGAACCTAAATAAGTTTTGCTCGAGACTAAACGAAACTGATGATATCCTTCGGGGATTTATTAAAACTTGATTTTCTTCTAAACCTCAGCTGACGTAGATAAGGTTGTACTGTAGAGTGAGGTGAGGTTGGCGAAATTCTGAAGACTTTGGCACACTGGTGAAGGTCTTAGGTGTTTTAAGACTTAACCCTTGCAGTGCCCAGGGCCGATATTGAGTCTGCTTTTTATCGATGCCCAAACCCTCAACATAAACTCAAATTTTTCTAAATACACTTTTTGCCTGATGTGCATTTGTATTAATCAGAAAAACTCCAGGCGTTATTTTAAGAAAGTTAGTACATTACTGTCCAAGGATTACGCCTTTGAGCTGAAGATTATTTACATCTGTGTTAAACCGAGAAAACCTCACATTTGTATGAACGAAAACAAAGGCTACAAACTGATGAAAAAAATTAGAATGTGATGAAAGAAATACTTTGGCGTCGTGTTCAAATGGAACTAAGGAAACAAAAATAACAGTATTTTGCTGCTTGTTGCATTACAGGATACACAGTATACTCGTTACCCCCCAAAAAGTGTGCATACGCATTGCACTGAAATTTATATGCAAATAATTGTTTTAGCTGATCCTGAAAAGAACTTTACACAAACATTGCACTAGCATACACACCTGATCCTTACCGCCATCTAAAATAAACTTTACATTATAATTTAAACAGAAAAAAATGCATAGGTACATTATCTTTCATCTGAAAATAAAGTCTGCATGTGGTGCATTGAAATACATATGTATTTTATCTGTAACTGATAAAAAATACATTTGTATTGTATTAAAAAATATACGTGAACTTGAACTGCACTTAAAATGAACTTCATATATCATAATTATATATAGCGAGAATAAATACATATGTATATTATCTGCACCTGACAATATTTAATTTATATTGTACTAAAATACATGAACCTTAACCTCCATCTGAAAAACAAGAACTACAGTACCTCTATAAACCACATTCTAAATGTTATTTACTTTTAATTAAACCTATACATTATAACCTAAGCTAACCTCACCTTAAAGCTAACACTGTTACCAGCCTTGATTTATCTCGGTCTGCAGGGTTAGTAAGATGCATGCAATAAAACTAAATGTTTGCTTCCTGGTAAATCAAGGCTCAGATCCAAAGTTTATCCCCACTTTATAAAATAGAGAAGTATTAATTTAACCTTTATCTCAAAGTACATTAACTTTAATGTTTATATCAAACTAACTTAAAATTTTGTCTAAGGAGATTTTAATAAATTTTCAGCCTGACACAAATCATAAATCTTGATGTGCATATTTAACACTGCTCCCTAGTATAACCTTACCCAGTGTAACTGATACAAAATGTGATGAAGTTTCAAACAATCAGAACTGTGTACTTACCACAGATGCTTCTGAAGTTCTAGCCTGTAAAACCATAAACCAAGTATTAGAAACACATTTTTACTACAGTAAGGGCATTTAAAATTTTTTGTAAAACCATAATCTCCATCACAATACAGTAGTTGTACTTCTTTGACACTACTACGGCTGCTGTGTCAACTGCTGTATAACGTTTACATAGCCAAGATTTAAGTTGAAGAATTTTTCTTATATTGAAAAGTTTCCTAATTTGGCTCCGTGTTTAATATTACATTCTTTGAAAAATTTCTGTAATAAGTTAGGTTTTGTTTGCTTTCGTTTCATCAGTTTTTTTTTTCATGTCTTTATCCAATAATTTTCCTCTACTCCAAAGCCCTGCACACTTTGTGTGGTCATTTTTTTAAGTGAAATCGAAAAGTACAAAAAAAAAATTACAAAAATTTTTCTAGAATAAAGTCTAATTTTGTATGTTCCTTTATCTCCCTATATACAAATCAATATAAAATTCTGTCGTTGACCTTTTTCGAATCTACAGAATTCCTTTCTGAGAAACAACTAGTGAGAATGGAGCAGACAGCTGACACCAGATCATAACTCACCTGTAGTGGGCAGGGTATGAAAGATGAGGGAAATTGCGGGGTAAAACACAACAAAAAATTATTATTTGACACTAAAATTAAGAAAAAATCTGCAGCAACAAATAAGCTGAACTGTCCAAGCGTACTCTGACATCCACAAAAAAGTCAATTTAAGAAAGTTGCTTTCATTGCTACCAGATATCAAAGTAGGTTCTTTCTGTATAATATGTCCGGTGGTCCCAGCTAAGAAATTAGGTAAGGTTTCTTTGATTCAGTTGGTTAGGTCCGGTTCTATCAGGCTCTGAGCATTGTCTTATCGCTTTTACTAATTACAATCATGGAAAATCAAACAATTCCTTCTGGTGTTAGCTGTCTACTCCACCTTTACCAATGAATCATTCCTATAATGCAAACCTTAAATTAATAGTGATCACATTTCTCTTCATTAGTCAAAACTGATATCTCGCAAAAAAAAAAAAAGTATTCCTCCTGTACAGTATTTTAAGTCTGTTTCTCGAGGTAATAAAGCTTTTTACTCTTTGGACAAATTTCGTCAGGTATCTGCTAAGGCTGGAACAACATCTTCAATATTACCAAAAACAGTAACAAAAAATATACTCACTGGCGGTCTCACTGGTGGAGTCATCTTGAGGTCACTAATTATCACTGAACCGATATCACTTATTTTCAACTAACCGATATCACTTATTTTCAACTAACCGATATCACTTATTTTCAACTAACCGATATCACTTATTTTCAACTAACCGATATCACTTATTTTCAACTTAACCGATATCACTTATTTTCAACTAACCGATATCACTTATTTTCAACTAACCGATATCACTTATTTTCAACTAACCGATATCACTTATTTTCAACTAACCGATATCACTTATTTTCAACTAACCGATATCACTTATTTTCAACCGATATCACTTATTTTCAACTAACCGATATCACTTATTTTCAACTAACCGATATCACTTATTTTCAACTAACCGATATCACTTATTTTCAACTAACCGATATCACTTATTTTCAACTGACCGATATCACTTATTTTCAACTGACCGATATCACTTATTTTCAACTAACCGATATCATTTATTTTCAACTAACCGATATCACTTATTTTCAACTAACCGATATCACTTATTTTCAACTAACCGATATCACTTATTTTCAACTAACCGATATCACTTATTTTCAACTAACCGATATCACTTATTTTCAACTAACCGATATCACTTATTTTCAACTAACCGATATCACTTATTTTCAACTAACCGATATCACTTATTTTCAACTAACCGATATCACTTATTTTCAACTAACCGATATCACTTATTTTCAACTAACCGATATCACTTATTTTCAACTATCCGATATCACGATATCACTTATTTTCAACTAACCGATATCACTTATTTTCAACTAACCGATATCACTTATTTTCAACTAACCGATATCACTTATTTTCAACTAACCGATATCACTTATTTTCAACTAACCGATATCACTTATTTTCAACTAACCGATATCACTTATTTTCAACTGACCGATATCACTTATTTTCAACTAACCGATATCACTTATTTTCAACTAACCGATATCACTTATTTTCAACTGACCGATATCACTTACTTTCAACTAACCGATATCACTTATTTTCAACTAACCGATATCACTTATTTTCAACTAACCGATATCACTTATTTTCAACTAACCGATATCACTTATTTTCAACTAACCGATATCACTTATTTTCAACTAACCGATATCACTTATTTTCAACTAACCGATATCACTTATTTTCTACTTAACCGATATAACTTATTTTCAACTTAACTACAATCACTTATTTTCAACTTAACTGCGATCATTAATTTTCACTTAACGAGATCATTAAATGGTAAAGGCGAAAGAGACCGTTAGCACTGCGTAATAAAATCAAGGAGACAACATTGCAGTATTTTCACTTCATTTTAACCTAATCATAAAGTACTTGTTAGTGGTCCGGGCATGTCAGAAGGGGGAAAATATATGGTGAAAACGCAACAAACACTAATCATATGGCAGTAATTTCACGTCTCTGCATCCGTCTAAACTCTTAAGGCGAAGAAATAAATTAGTTCCCGTAATCATGGCTATCTGGGAGAGTCCTCAGGCTTTGTTAACATGTCAAGAAACGAACGGCAGTCTTATCGGGTGTGTTTCAATTATGTTCTAGAGATGTTAAGAAAATAGAATGACAATGCACAGGTTAGGAAGTTAGGTTAGGTAGGTTAGGTAGATAAAGTTAGGTAGGTAAGGTTAGGTAGGTAAGGTTAGGTAGGTTAAGTTAGGTAGGTTAAGTTAGGTAGGTAAGGTTAGGTTAGGTAGATAAAGTTAGGAAGGTAAAGTTAGGTAGATAAAGTTAGGTAGATAAAGTTAGGAAGGTAAAGTTAGGTAGATAAAGTTAGGTAGGTAAAGTTAGGTAGGTTAAGTTAGGTAGGTAAGGTTAGGTAGGTAAGGTTAGGTTAGGTTAAGTTAGGTAGGTTAAGTTAGGTTAGGTTAAGTTAGGAAGGTAAAGTTAGGAAGGTAAAGTTAGGAAGGTAAAGTTAGGTTAGGTTCTGTGCACTCTCGCTTCCATAGTAATGTTCAGTATCGTGTTAATAGTATATCCAGAAATTTCGGTTCACTTCCATAAGTTAAGTCTCGTGCTAACTGTCTTCTTCACCTTTACTATTTTCACTTCACCAAAATCATTATTATCACTAAAGTCACACAAACAATCATTAAATATCACAAAACAACACCATTCACTTAACACACTGACCATGTGATTAATATTATCGATATTTGTTTACCAATAAATTTTTATATGTCTGAGAAAACTGTTGACATGACAGCCGTTGATCTTGGCTAACGCTTTAAACTTTCTCACCTTTCCACACCATGGCTTTTATCTTAGATGTTTGTAGAGCCATTATTCTAGTATTTTCTTGATAAAGTAAATGTGGGAATCACTTCATGGTACTGTAGTAAGTTGTGTGGATGACGGGATTTAAATGGCGTCGGCGTCACTACTTGATGACTGATGACGCTTGACGGCGGCCAACACGGAGCTCGGAGCATTAGTTGTCTCGCGAAATTCGTCAACCTTTTACTTATTTTATCGTCTTAAGTTTGTGTTCCATTATTTTATATTAAGAAATAATATTAATAAAATAAATGTAGAGAAATGAGTGAAAAAAATCTATCAGGTATCATATATCTTTGTAGTAATAAATATTTAATATCTTATAGGAAAATTATGGGTACAATTTGAATATGTTTAGAAAGTCATAATATAACATCTCATAAAATATAACTTTGACGATCTAGTGAAGCAAATATGACTAGTTTTATGCATATAAAATTACTATTAACACTAAAACTAATACTGATATTAATTATTGTCACAACCATAGGAAACTCTTCGTGTTTTTATGGCAAAGACTTTTGCAGTTTGTGGACCAGACTCACTCGTCAAATCTGAGGGCTGGAGAGCTGCAGTCCCCCAGACACTCACTGCCAGGCGTATGATTCCTTTAGAGAGACAGCTGAATAATACACTACCAACAAATATATCATTTTATATGTTATTTAATTATTTTCAATACGTTGCTAAGTGAATTTTCATTAAAATCAGACCAAAATTTAAGTTACTTTCATAGTTGCTGTCAATGCTGTACGATTGATGTCTGTTATTAATTGGCGCCGCCGCCGCCGCACTTGGCGCAGTTCAGTCTCGTACAACGTGTGGACGGTGTGGTTAAATCGTGCTTTCTTTAATTACCCTTTGACGATGGAAAATCGAGTGAAGTATTTGCAAAACATCAACTTTTCCCAGCTGACATTAAATGAAAAGACTGAAATCAAAGCAAGAGGAAGACCTACACCAGTTTTATCCATTCAACAGAACAGTACAAGCAGGAACAAAGAATATACACGCCAGTTTAACATCAGTGACTGACAGACTGTCTGCTTTAGCAGTGATATCCATTGAAAATAAAATGATAACAGAAATAAAGGATTTTAATGAAATAGTAATAAACAATTTTGCTACATCGAAGAGCAGACACGCCGACTTTATTTTCAATAAATACTGGTCCATCACCACCAACACTACTACCATGCCCTGGGAATTCGTGGACATCAACTACAACTCATACCTGAGGTAGGTCAAATTTGTGTATCCTACTGTTGTGTGAGGCTTGCAGTCCCTCCATTTTATTTTTCACGAGCCGCCACTGGGCGTATGTATGATTGTTGTTAATTCTACAAATATAGCATTATTAGGCGAATGAGATTTGTGCACTTCGCCTCTTTATACCCAACAAAACGCCCCTAAAATGGGGTTGGATAACTTCGTTGGCAGCTGAGAATGCCCTAATCCACACTGCCGTTATTTTTTATTTATTTATTTTTTAATTTTGAGTTACCAGATGTGAAAAAGGTGGATACAAACACTTCATGGATCCCTCAGTGTTGTCACCAAGTTTCATGTAAATCGGTAAAGCAGTTTTCCGACCTGACTGCCGTGTGCTTAGGAACACATGGCAGACACTGGCTAGAGGGGGGGGGGGGCTGTTGTCTTTATTATTTTATTATTAATATTACAGGGTCGCTTGACGAACACATCATCTTAAAAAGCAAAAGGTGATTAATTTTCGTAATCAACGGCATCTATTGCCTCTAGGTACAAAGTAATGTATCGTGTCTGTATCAGCGCTATAACTTTGATGAGTCACTCACTCGGTCAGTCTCTACCAGCTGTAAACGATCCTTACCTCAACCTATATGAGCCAGGCACTGTATCACAACACAACACAATACAACACAACACTGCACCAGACCTACACTGTATCACAACACAACACAATACTGTACCAGACCTACACTGTATCCCAACACAACACAACACAATACAACACAAAACTGTACCAGACCTACACTGTATCACAACACAACACAATACAACACAACACTGTACCAGACCTACACTGTATCACAATACAACACAACACTGTACCAGACCTACACTGTATCACAACACAACACTGTACCAGACCTACACTGTATCACAACACAACACAACACAATACAACACAAAACTGTACCAGACCTACACTGTATCACAACATAACACAATACAACACAACACTGTACCAGACCTACACTGTATCCCAACACATATTAATAATAATGGTTGCTCGTGTAACTAAGATGGCAGGCCCAAGGGCCACCTAGGCGTGAATATGTTTAAGGTGTAGAAGCTGTCGCCAACACAACAACCACACCCTAAGTTAACGAGCTGCATGACCCAGTGTCAAGGAATAGTTAGAGAAGACCGGACAACTCGCCAACTGCACTGGCTAACCATTACCCCGGAACACGATCCGCAAATCGATTAACATCCAGGTCCCAATTACTGCTGGGTAGACAGAGGCAAACGGCGTATAGAAACTTGCCCACAGTTTGACCCTGCCTGGGGACTGAACCCGGGTCCACTCGCTTGCGAGGCGAGCGTGCTAACTATTACACCACAGAAACACAACACAATACAATACAACACAACACTGTACCAGACCTACACTGTATCACAACACAACGCCCAGACACTGTACCATACCTACACTGTATCACAATGGCGGGGAGAGGGGAGGGGTTGGGGGTATGGGGGGGTCACCATATCACATAGGCATCAGCCAATTTGTCGCAGCATTTGATTTACATTTCATTGGCATCCGAAATATGATTTTTAACCCACACTCACTGTCACCTGGCCGCTGGGCCAGTTTTATTCCACCATTGGCGATGCATGAGGACCAAGGCTGAATATATTTCGCCCCACATAATATTACCCAAAATACATGGAAATATACGTATATATTTGTTATTTTTTGACGGGGAGAGATTGGGGGAAGAGCCATTGAGTTGACCATTTCCTCAAAGCTGTCAAATGTTGTGGAGTTGTAAACAAGTGAGTTATGCCTCCTTCCCTCCCCCCTCTCCCTTCCCTCCCTCCCTTCCCTTCCCTCCCTCCTCTCCCTTCCCTTTCCTTCCCTCCCGCTGACTTGTATTGATTTTACAATAAGTTTCGCTGGTGCGTTTCATTCTAAACAGCCCATTAAATATGCTAAATAAAAGTCCTATTAAGTGTAATAACGACACTATTTGACAAGATTTATGCCTCGCTCTGATTTCAGTGGGTGCCTAATGGCGCGGACAGCGTAAAGACTTGGGCCCTCCTTCCCCTCCCTCCCTCCTTCCCTCCTTCCCTACCTCCCTTGGCCTTCCCTCACTCCCTCACACACACACACATATTTCCCTCACCTTACCGTCTAGTTCTCACAGGGGGTAAGTACAGGTAGAGTGTGTGTGTGTCTGTTAAAGGTGATCAAGGGATTGTGGCGATGGCAGGTTTGATGGGAAGGGGAGATGAAAAGGGGATTTGAAGGATAGAAGGATAGATGGAGGATGGGAGGGAAAGAGACGGGAATAGGGTGTGGATTTCTGGAAGCGGACGAAGGGTTATGGAAGGTTGTGGAAAAGGTTGTAGTCAAGAGCTGCTTCCTAGTTGGAGGACTATATCACCCCCCCCTCTCTCTCTCTCTCTCTCTCTCTCTCTCTCTCTCTCTCTCTCTCTCTTAATCTTCCTATTTCACTCAATATTTTCTTCACTCATTCCTTCCTTTCCTCCCTTCCTATAAGTAACACTCCTCGGACTATAAGTAACACTCCTCGGACTAAAATTAACACTCCTCGGACTATAATTAACACTCCTCGGACTATAAGTAACATTCCTCGGACTATAAGTAACACTCCACAGACTATAAGTAACACTCTTCGGACTATAAGTAACACTCCTCGGACTATAAGTAACACTCCTCGGACTATAAGTAACACTTCTCAGACTATAAGTAACACTCATCGGACTATAAGTAACACTCTTCGGACTATAAGTAACACTCCAGACTCAATGGTGGAGAGCGACAGTTAATAATGCGGAAAATAAGTTGAGATAATATCTATACTGGACCGACGACCCTCTGTTGTAGAGAGACGGAGAGAGAGACGGAGAGACAGAGAGAGACGGAGAGACAGATGGGGTGACAGAGAAAGAGAGACGGGAGACAGACATAGAGACAAGGAGATAGACAGAGACATAGACAGACAGACAGAGAGATAGGACACGTGCAGAATGATGAATTGCTATCGTATTGCTGAGGGGAAGTAAATGGTGTCTTGCCTTCCTGGGAGAGGTGAGGGGAGAAGAGGGTCAGATGAGGGGAGAGTGAGTGAGAGTGAGGGGGTGAGGGAGAGTGAGGGGTGAGGGAGGTGAGGGAGAAGTGAGGTGTGGGGGTGAAGAGGGGTGAGGAGGGGGTGAGGGGGGGTGAGAGGGGGTGAGGTGAGGGGTGAAGTAAGGGGGTGAGGAGGGTGAGGGGAGAGTGAGGGAGAAGTGAGGGTGAAATGAGGGAGAGGTGTCTGTTTATATGAGGCACCTTGAACATAATATAGACAAGATGCGTGTAGTGTAAAATGACTCTATAGATATTTGTCACATATTTATTATACCACAAAATAGAGTAAATATCTTAATTGCTCTAAGTTTTTGTCTTCCTTACAAACTAACTTAACAACCCGAGTTTAATGACCATGGTAGTTGAATCACCTAAATTTATTAAAACTGGAAGTAATTATGACATTGACCATCCAACACTTAACCTAACCTAACCTAACACTCACTTAACCTAACCTAACCTAACCTACCACTCACTTAACCTAACCTAACACTAACACTCACTTAACCTAACCTAACCTAACACTAACACTCACTTAACCTAACCTAACCTAACCTACCACTCACTTAACCTAACCTAACACTAACACTCACTTAACCTAACCCAACGTAAACAAAGTATTATTAGGAACTATTGATCACAGGAGGGCGCGTCATGACCCAGACATTGTTCAGTTATTATTGTCGATGTCTCTATTATTCTTTTCAATTGCTCACACAACCATCCACCGTGGCGAAGCGTGTGTGGCAGACCGACGCTCGTCTTTTAAACTTCCCGCCAACTCCCCCTCTGGGCCGGAAGTTCCATCTCATTGGTTCGCGCGCCATGACGTCACCGCTTCACCCTCAAAAATGGCGCCAAGCGGAAGACACAAATACTGATCTGCCACCAGACGTTCCTTTCATACTCAGGAACTTGGTGTCTCGTGTGATTTATGAAACGATAATCGATATGGCTGCATCTACGAGCGAGCCTTCTCTTGTTTTAAAACTTCCGAAAAAACTTTTTTTATCCGTTTTATTCGTTAAGTTCGTTATAACTGATAGAATTTGAATCTATAAGAATGTAACGGGGTTATTAATTTGAGTGTCTTATATCGATGCCACTTTGGGTGTGTTGAGTGCCACAAATAGGCACTTACGAGGCCTTGATATCTTCACTAAAGAGTCAATTAGGAGGAGACTGGATGGGGGGAGGGGTGAGGGATGAGGGTGGAGGGTGTCAGGAAGTGTGTTTGAGTGCCGCTTTGTACAGCAACATCACTCATCCTCCCTCCCTTTTATCTTCCCTCCCTCCTTCCCTCCCTCCCTTCCTCCTTCCCTCCTTCCCTCCCTCCCCCTCCCTCCCCCTCCCTCCCCCTCCCTCCTTCCCTCCCTCCCTCCTTCCCTCCATCCTGCAAGTCATGATCATATTTTCCCAGGACTCAAAACATCAGACTTATATATATAACCTTCTTCCTCTATGATCAAATTCACTAATACAACCTCAACAAAATCCTAAGGTATCTTTTTTTTAATAATTAAGTAATGAATTATAGTATTTTTCTTGATTATAGAAACATATATATAATTTTCTTGGGATGATATGTTTTAATTTGTATAACTTTAAGAAAATTATATTATTTTCTTGTTTTAAATGATTCCAGTGATGTGGTTTTTTATTGGTTATTTTAAGGACGAACTATTTGAGTGTGTGTGTATGTGTGTGTGTGTGTGTGTGTGTGTGTGTGTGTGTGTGTGTGTGTGTGTGTGTGTGTGTGTGTGTGTGTATTTTTAATCCTAACATAGACAATGCCTCTTTCCCCTCCTCTGAACCATCCACCTAAGCATCATAGTTCATCCTGGAAGAGAAACAGGAAGATCCCGTCAAGACAGGAGGGGAGAAGATGGATGAGAGAGAGAGAGAGAGAGAGAGAGAGAGAGAGAGAGAGAGAGAGAGAGAGAGAGAGCCCCCCCACTCCGTATATTCCTCTTAACTTATACTTTTGTTCACCCAATAATCGATTAGTTCCGATGTTCTTGTGAAGGAGAAAAGGGGAGGGTGAGATAGTTAATGATGACTTTATATATTTTTAACTCGCCCAGTGAGCAGGCTCTCTCTCTCTCTCTCTCTCTCTCTCTCTCTCTCTCTCTCTCTCTCTCTCTCTCACCTCACCAAATGTCAACAATAATCAGCTGATCAACACACGTGCACCCTCAGCTACTACAACACGAACCCTACACCATTAATAATTTATCAGGTAATAAATCGATAAATTACCCCCAAACACCTGTCTCTAGCTCTCAGGTGTGTAATTATCACATTTAGGTAACCTATGATTACTGCACGTATTACCTGTGATTATATAGACGCGTATGATGCAGTGATTATATCAAAGTGTGATAGTAAGTGTGTTATAGTGATAATATGATGCGGGGATATTAACACATATGATACAGTGATATATTAACACATATGATACAGTGATATATTAACACATATGATACAGTGTTATATTAACACATGATACAGTGATATATTAACACATATCATACAGTGAAATACTAACACATATGATACAGTGATATATTAACACATATGATGCAGTGAAATACTAACACATATGATACAGTGATATATTAACACATATGCTACAGTGATATATTAACACATATGATACAGTGATATATTAACACATGATACAGTGATATATTGACACATATGATACAGTGATATATTAGCACATATGATACAGTGAAATACTAACACATATGATACAGTGATATATTAACACATATGATACAGTGATATATTAGCACATATGATACAGTGATATATTAACACATGATACAGTGATATATTAACACATATGATACAGTGAAATACTAACACTTATGATACAGTGAAATACTAACACATATGATACAGTGATATATTAACACATATGATACAGTGATATACTAACACATATGATACAGTGATATATTAACACATATGATACAGTGATATACTAACACATATGATACAGTGATATACTAACACATATGATACAGTGATATACTAACACATATGATACAGTGATATATTAACACATATGATACAGTGATATACTAACACATATGATACAGTGATATACTAACACATATGATACAGTGATATATTAACACATATGATACAGTGATATATTAACACATATGATACAGTGATATATCAACACATATGATACAGTGATATATCAACACATATGATACAGTGAGATTATTCATTTATTCATTCATTATTTTATTATAGTTTCCATCTTTAATTATTTAATAATTTGTTTATTCATTCCTCTCTTTATTTTGTTTATTTATCTACTTATTTATCTATCTTTTTCATTGTCTATTTTTCTTTCATTTTAAAGCATATGTGTTATGTTCTCTTCTTTCTTTCTTTATTTCCTTCTTTCTTTCTTTCTTTGCTTTTTCGTTTGTATATTACTATTACTTCTCTCTCTCTCTCTCTCTCTCTCTCTCTCTCTCTCTCTCTCTCTCTCTCACACAAACACACATTCTCTTTCTCTTTTCCTTCCTCCTCCTCCTCCTCTTCCTACATTCTTCTTCTTCTTCTTTGTTGCTCCCCTCACCCATTCCCCTCCCTTGAGACTCTTCCCCTCTGTCCACCGCCCCTTCTCCCCTTCCTCCTTAATTTCCCACTTTCTCTCCTCTTCTCCGTTCCCCTTATCTCCCCCTTTTATCCAGGGTTGCTCCCCTTACTCCGCTATCGAATATTTTCCTCCTCCTTCTCCTCCTCGTATTTTCTGTTATGTATTGCATTTATTATTTATTTTTGTGCATTTTGCTTCGTTGTGTTGTTTTTTGCGTTGATTTTCTTGTTTATTTGTGTTTATTTTCGTTTGTATGTTTTTATTTTTCATTTTTTGTCTTCCTCTTTATTATAATTATCTTTGTTTCTCTTTGACACATTTTTCTTTGCATTTTTCTGTATTTGTTTTTATATTAATCTTTATTTTTCACTTATTCCTTATTCTAATTCCTTATAATTCTGTTTATCTATTTTTTTATTATTATTATTATTTATTGTTTATCATCTATCATTCTATTTATTATTCATTATTCTATTTCCAATCTTCGTTTGTGCTCTTTTCATATATTTTTATTCATTATTCTAATTATTCTATGGATTATTGTGCTTTTTCTTTCTATTGCTACATTTATTCGAGTTTCTCTTTTGCATGTAATTATTGGTTTATTCTTATTCCCCATAATGCAGTGTGAATTTTCATTGGTTCTTCTGTATTTATGATTTATTTTCTATTTTCCTTTTTCACCTTCGTCTATTCCCCTTTATGCTGTTCCCCCTACTTTTATTGTGTTATTCTTCGTCCCCTTCGTTATTCTCTCTTCTTTCTGTTTCTCCCCTTCTCTTTCCTCTCTCCCCTCTTTCTCTCTCTCACACACACTCCCCTCTCTCTCTCTCTCTCTCTCTCTCTCTCTCTCTCTCTCTCTCTCTCTCTCTCTCTCTCTCGCCTCCTCCTCGCCTCCTCCTAATCACCCCTCTGCCCTCTCCTCCTCCTTCTCTAATCACCTCACCCCTCTCCTCCTCTAATCACCCCCTCACCCCTCCCCTTCCTCTAATCACCCTCTCCACCCCTCTCCCTTCCTCATCCACCCTCCTACCCCACTCACCCCTCTCCTCCTCTAATCTCCCCTCTCACCCCTCTCCCCTTCCTCTAATCACCCTCTCACCCCACTCACCCCTCTCAGGGCTCACGGCCACCGGAAAATTTAAAAACTGATATTCACCCACGCCTCATTGAGTTCCTTGGCCGAGCAGCCGTGGGAGAGCCGCGCCAGCCCACGCCTGCCTCCTTTACCTCCTTTACCACGCCTGCTTTCTCTGCCACGCCTGCCTCCTTTACCTCGCCTGCCTACCCTACCACGCCTGCCTCCCCTACCACGCCTGCGTCCCTACCTGCCTCCCCTACCGCCTGCCTCCCCTGCCACGCCTGCCTCCCCTGCCACGCCTGCCCACCTACCCCTACCACGCCTGCCTCCCCTGCCACGCCTGCCTCCCCCCTCACCGCCTGCCTCCCCTGCCACGCCTGCCTCCCCTACCACGCCTGCGTCCCCTGCCACGCCTGCCTCCCCTGCCACGCCTGCCTCCCCTCTGCCATGATGCATACAACCACAACCAAAATATCGTCATCTACCACCAAACCGTTTTCATGGCAGCTTGGTTGACCAGATTATGTGACCAGATTATGTGACCAGATTGTGACCAGATTATGACCAGCTTATGAGCAGATTATCGTTTAACACTAATAATTAATATATTTAGTGCCAGGTTATATTATTATACACTGGATAATATGTCACGTGTATTCATCAGTTATATTGTAAAGAGATATAGTACTATGTCACTATTTTATCAATATCACTAATAACATTCAAATCAGTTCTTAAAATAGAAACTAAACATAATTATCTATTTACATAAACCATTCTTAAAAAAAACATCATTCGAACATAAGTACATTTAGACAATATTTACATGTTTAGTTCACAGCCTGACTTTAAACATCACATTCATATCTGAACTAAAAAAACAAATATATAGAGACATTACAGCTCTTCATTAAGGCATCATTAACATATTTTATGAATAAAACTTTGACTTGCAAATGCCGACTATTTTTCACACCAGATTTGTGGCATAAAAAGGCTATAGTGTGAGCGTATGTAAACACTGGCTGGCCACGTCAGGTGTTTATTACTGGTGACGCTATGTACCTGTTGTTGTTGTTGTTGTTGGTGGTGGTGGTGGTGGTGGTGGTGGTGGTGGTGGTGGTGGTGGTGGTGGTGGTGGTAGTTGGTAGTTACCTATATATAACATCTAAACTTGAAGGAATAACACACACACACACACACACACACACACACACACACACACACACACACAGCATATGAGAAACAGACATACAAAAAAAAACATTCCACTATACATATAAATCAAATAAACTCATCAATAATATACATCCACATCACTAGTAGTATATATATGAAGTAGTAAGACCAAACAAAGACCATAGATGAGTGAGAAAATAACTCTACATGTTAACTAAGGCTTAGAGTGTGAGGGAGTTGTTATTAATCACGAGAGGAGGGGAGGGAGGGGGGAGGGGGAGGAGGGGGAAGAGGAGGAGGAGGGGTAGAGATGGAGGAGGGAGGGAGGGGAGGAGGGGAAGAGGAGGAGGAGGAAGGAGGGTGGTGGTAGGATGTAGGGGTGAGGAAGAGAGGATAAGGGAGGAATGGATAGTAGGTAGTAGGACTTAAGAGAGAGTGATAAAGGTACGGAAGGAAAGGGTGAAGAAGGAAGGACAGGGAGGAGAATAGAAGGAAGGGAGGGTAGAAGTAGAAGTAGTAGCAGCAATAAGATATAGGGATGAGAAAGGGAGGTAATAGGATTTAAGAGAGTGAGGAAGGGAGAGTAAGGAAGGGAGCAATAGGATTTAAAGGAGAGTAAGGAAAGGGAACGAGGGAAAAAAAAGGGGGTAACGGGATTTAAAGGTAAGGAAGGGGAACGAGGAAGAAAAAAGGGGTAACGGATTTAAGGAGAGTAAGAAGGAGAATAGGATTTAAGGAGAGTAGGAAGGGAACGAGGGAAGAAAAAAGGGGGGTAACGGATTTAAGGGAGAGTAAGGAAGGGGGAACGAGGAAGAAAAAAAGGGTAACGGATTTAAGGAGAGTAAGGAGGAAGGAGGTTGGGTTTTCAGTGAATCTAGTTTGGGTACACGCATAAATTGTGCTGCCATACGCTTCAAGAATTTAGGATCACTTGATACCGCCTCATTACACAGAAGAGGTGGGAGGCTCAATAGTCAATGGTGGAGGGGTGGGGGAGTGGGGTGGAGTGGGGATGAGGGGGGTGAGGGAGGAGTGGGAGGGTGAGGGGATGAGTGGGGATGAGGGGAGAGAGTGGGAGGAGGGGGGTGAGTCGTGGTGAGTGGGGGGATGAGTGGGAGAGGAGGAGGAGTGGGGGTGAGTGGGGAAGAGTGGGGGTGAGGGGGGTGAGTGAGGAAGAGTGGGAAGTGTGGGGAACTGGGATGAGGGGAAAGAGAAGAAGAAGAAGAAGAAGAAGAAGAAGAAGATAGGCGAATAAATTTGAAAGAATGAAGAGAATATGGAAAAGTGAATGAATAAAATAAGGAAGGAAAAGAAGAAAGAAAAAGAGATGGAGAGAGGAACACATACATGCACAGTATATGTAGTTACACACACACACACACACACACACACATACACGCGCGCGCGCACACATGCACACACACAATGACATACAATGTTATATACTTTTATACAGACTTGCCCTCATACACACACTAGACCTCCTCCTACTCCTCCTCCTCCTCCTCCTCTTCCTCCTCCTCCTCCTCCTCCTTCTACTCTTCTTCCTCCTCTACCAACCATCCCCCACCTCCTTTCTCCTCCACCTCTTCTTCTTCTTTCCTCCATTAACCATCTTGCCTCCCTCCTTCCTTCTTCTTCCTCCACCAACCATCCACACCCCCACCACACCTCACCCCCCAAAACCCACAGGCATCCACCCTCCACAGCGCGCCACTATCCAATCTAGACAATGATCCATGCCATTAGATAAGTAATAGAAACGTGTGTACAATAAACCAGACTTTAGTGGCGCTGAGAGGAGGCAGAAGAGACCAAGCGAGCAAGGGGAGGGGGAGGGGGCTATAATGGAACGATTGGAAATAAGTGAACTAAGTCTTTGTTTGACGGAGCCAAGGTGAAGCTGGGCCAAGTTGAGTTTAACTTCCAATCGTTATGGTGCTGCAATAAGAATACAAAGCGATTTCATTAAGGCATTGACAGGCGTAGCATTTGAGACTCTTTGTGATGAATCAGGTCGGGTAAAAGAGAGTGTTGGAAACCCCTATTTTTGGTGTGTGTGTGTGTGTGTGTGTGTGTGTGTGTGTGTGTGTGTGTAAAGATAGATTATACATACATGAATGGGAAGGGTTTGTTACATAGGGTTCAGGAGGAGGAAAGTGTTCGATCTGGTTAACGTTATTGTTAGGTTAGATTGAGTTGATGTTCTTTGTTTTTTTTTGTTTTTTTATTTATGAATCTTGTGGTTCTAGTGTTTATTGTTTGTGTTGTTGTTTGTTTTGTTGTCGTTGTATTATTATTATTATTATTATTATTATTTAATAAATATTATTAATTATTATTATTATTATTATTATTGTTAATATTATTAATATATATTATATTATTATTATTATTATTATTATTGTTATTATTATTAATATTATTATTATTATTATTATTATTATTATTATTAATGTTGCTGCCTTCATTAAAAGTTATCATCACTACCATCATCGCCATCATCACCACCATCATCATCACCACCACCATCATCGCCACCACCATCACCACCATCATCATCACCACCACCATCATCGCCATCATCACCAGATTGAAGGAAATGATGTAAAATATTTCATGTCTCAACCCACCAACATTAAGACAAGATTAATGATATGCAAATGAGCTCCCATAAACCCGTGTACAGGGAGTGTTAGTTCTCCATGTTTATTAGTAGTAGTAGTAATAGTGGTAGTAGTAGTAGTAGTAGTAGTCACTAATAATAATAATAATAATAATAATAATAATAATATAATAATAATAATAATAATATAATAATAATATAATAATATAATAATAATAATAATAATAATAATAATAAGAAGAAGAAGAAGAAGAAGAAGAAGAACGAGAGACGAGAAGGAGATTTAAAACAAAAACAGCGTTACCAACCAGGTATGATAACGAACGAGTAGTAAGGCGGTGAAAGAAACAGTGTTACCAACAAGGAATGATGACTGGCAGGGGAAGAAGCGACTGGGGTGGTGTTGGTAACAGTGGGTGGCGCAGGGTAGGGTACACGCCGCGACCAATCGTTGTGACGCGGGCGTGCGGGCGTGGGGAGGGAGTGTCCAGGAGGTGAGCCCCTCTCGTGACGCAGGGTGATGGAGGGGCCCCCAAATGACTGAATACGCCCCAAGCACAATACCAGTAAATCAATTTCGTTCTATAATATCCAAGGATGGTTAGGGAAGGAGGGGAAGAGGGGGAGAAGGAAGAGGAAGAGGGAGGGGAGGAGGAGGGTGAAGGGGAAGTGGGGAAGAAGGAAGGAAGGGGAAAGAGGAGGAAGAAAGGGAGGAGGAGGAGGAGGAGGAAAGGGGAGGGGTGATAAATGGGGTGAATAAAAAGCAATCGAACAGAAAGGGGACCAATGGAGGGAGAAAGAAGGAAGAGATAAATGAAGGAAATGAGGAAGACGATGATAATAAGGAATGAGGAAATAAAAGAGACAAAAGAGAATAAAAATACGAAAACGGGAAAGGATGACTAAAAGATATAAATGAGGAAAATGTGAAAAAGAAGAGGAAGGGAAAGGAGAAGGAGGGGAGAGGAGGAGGAGAGAGGGAGGAGGAGGGAAGGAAGAGGAGAGTGGATCTTTCGCATTTGTCTAGAATATTAACAGTTTAGGTTAGGTTAGGTTAGGTTATTAATACTATTATCTGGTTGGTTAGGTTAGTTTTTCTCTCTCTCTTTCTCTCTCTCCAACAACCTCCCTTTCCCCCTTCCTCCCTCCCTCACCACCTCCCTCAGCACCTCCCTCAGCTAAGGATCTTCGTCACAGAACCACAACCCGACAAAAGATTCAATTACCCGAGTGTTTTACTGAAGAACCGGAGGCCAGCCATTTGCATCATCGGCGGGCCCTCTGGTGGACAGCTGAGTCATACGGGGGTGTAGAGATGGGTGGGGTGGGTGTAGAGATGGGTGGGGTGGGTGTAGAGATGGGTGGGGTGGGTGTAGAGATGGGTGGGGTCTATGAAGGCCTATGTGTCCTCCACTCTCTTCTCCACCCTCCTCTTCCACCCACCCTTCCACTCTTCCACCCACCCTTCCACCCACCCTCCTGCCCTCGCCCTTCGTGTTCCACCCAACAGGCCTCGTGATGGAATGGTATTTGAGGTCAGGGTGAAAAAAATAGAGATCTGAGCTTCCCTACCCCGCCCACGCCCACCCATAGTCGTTCACACCCCCCCCACCTCCATATGCGCCCACATCCACCATTAGCCACCCCCATCCACCCATACTCGCCCACACCCACCCATCACCGCCCACACCCACTTATAAATGCCCATACCCACCCATAGGCGCCTTCACCCACCCAGAGCCGCCCATGCCCATCCATTTCCGCCCACGCCTATCCACTTAGAAAAAATGGGGAAGACAGAGTAGAGGAGGAGAAGGAGGAGGAGGAGGAGGAGGAGTACGAGGAAGAGAAGAGGGAGGGGAAGAAGATTAAAGAACGGAAGAAGGAGGAGGAGGAGGATGGAGGAAGAAGGAAGAGGAGGAACAGGAAGAATAAAGAAGAGAAGAAGAAGAAGTAGGAAGGAATGTAGTAATGGTCTGGTTAGGATCCTGGGGCGGTCACCTGTCTGTCTGTCTATCTACCTGTCTGTCTATCAATCTATCTGTCTGTCTACCAGTATCCCGTTAACCTCTGTCTACGTTACCTATACTAACCTATTTGTCTTTTAAATGGTTCTGTCTACCAATCTGTCTGTATGTATATCTGTCCACGAACTTGTCTGTTTTAAAAGATAGTCTCTCTCTCTTTTATTTTTGGGGTGTAGAGGGTGTAAGGGGGTGTAAGGAGGTGTAAGGGGAGTGTAAGGAGGTGTAAGGGGAGTGTAAGGGAGGTGTAAGGGAGGTGTAAGGGGGTATAAGGTGGGATGAAGAATGAGAGAAGATAATATATTCATTAATTATTTCACTACTTCAATAAGTCATCCATCAGTCAGGTCAGTTTATTATTGTGCCATGACCACTAGTAAACAAAGCAGCGATAATGCTAATAGTTGTCATTTTAGAGGGAGGTGGGGAGAGAAAGGGGGAGAGAGGGGGAGAAAGAGAGAGGGGAGAAGTGTGGGAAGGAGGAGGAGGAGGGAAAGGAGTGGAAGTGAAGGATTATAGAAGAAAGGAGGAGGAGGAGGAATGAAAGAGATAGAAGAGAAGAGGAGGTGGATGAGGAGGAAGAGAGAAAGGGGCAAGAGGAGAACTAGAGGAATAAAAATAAGAAGAAGGAAGAGGGAAGTGAAGATAGAAAGGAAGAAAATAAACACAAAATATTTTCATTTTTTTTAACTAATCACGTCATCAGCTATCATCTCTTCGTCACAACACAACGAAAGTATAATAATGAGATAGACGACGATAATTATATATTACTGTAGATTATTCCGGTCTATTTTTCTTCCTATTCTCTTCTATTCCTGTTTCGTTATTTTATCTCCTCTTGTTCTCTTCTTCTCTCTTCTTCTACACACCCTTTTCCTCCTCTACCTTCTCCTACTTATGACCAATTCTCCTTCACCCCTTACTCCATCCTCCTCACCCCACCCTCACCTCCCCCACCTCACCCTGTCACCTCCTCACCTCACCTCACCTCCTCCCCTCACTCTCACCTCACCCCCACCTCCTCACCTCACCTCCACCTCCCTCACCTCACCCTCACCTCACTCACCTCGCCCCCTCACACTCCCCTTCACCTCACCCCCCAGCAGCAGGTTTTACAATATTCATTATTTTAATAGTGTGTCTCACCATCAGTCAGGTAGAGTCTTTATTATCAGTACAAACATCATCACTATGGACACCACCGCCTCTTCCTCTTCCTCATTACCATACAGGACGGATCTTCTTTGGCCGCCTCTTATACTGCCTATGTCCGCTCCACCTGATCTACTTCATAATGTGGTGTGTTATTATTAGGTAGGGGGGTGGGGGAGAGGAGGGAAAAGGAAGTAAGGGCAGGTAAAGGGGTGGAGGTGAGGGTCTACAATACATCGAATCATTGGTTTTATAATTATGTTAAGTGAGTTCCTGTGTTGTGATAGTTGTTGTTTGTGTGTGTGTGTGTGATGTGTGTGTGTGTGTGTGTATGTGTGTGTGTGTGTGTGTGTGTGTGTGTGTGTGTGTGTGTGTGTGTGTGTGTGTGTGTGTGTGTGTGTGTTTATATATTACTTTGCCTTTTCGCCACAACGGGAGAAGCAGTAACCGTTTTGTGTTTCTTCCATTTGTCTCTCCCCTCAGTGTTCCCTACCACTCCCCTCCCCCTCCCCTCACCACCTCCCCAGCTCATCACCTCTGGACGAGTGGCTCACAATGCCCCCTCTTTTTACTGGGGTGGAGCGCCCCCTGCTGTGTTTATGTTGAGAGCCGCCAGCTAATGTTTCCACCCCTCCCTCCCCCTCCTTCCCCCCCTCCTCCCCCCCACACACACTCACACCTCACAATTGTTTCAACATTTTTTCCTTTCCCTTTTCCTTACTCAAAAATCCCTACACATCTAATACCCTTTAATTTTTTTTCCCTTCAAAAGTAAGAAAAAATAATAATAATTCGTAAACCTTTTGTGAAAATGTAAACAAAAGAGACGACCACAGAACAATGCTGACACACACACACACACACACACACACACATACACAAAACACACACATACACAAAACACACACATACATACACAAAACACACACACAGAGTTTCTTTTTTCTTTCTTTCTTTTTTTTTCATCAATTGGATTCCTTGATTGCTTCCCACAGGCGGGCAGTTAAGCCGTGGCAGAATCGTGTTGATATCAGGGGAAAGACCCTTGGTAATGTGGGCGGGTGTGGTGTGGGTTGGCCTCTACAGCACCTCACCACAGAGCCCACACTCACCCAGCACCCTACCAGCTCGTTGGGGGTCATTGCCTCTTGCATTTTTTGACCACCAGCTCATTTTTGCTCACGTCCCATTGAGCCGGCTGGGTGAGTGAGTGTATCCGCTGGAGTCTAGCTGGCGGCGCCCACCTCATTACTGTTCCCGGCCTCTCCAAGACTTACTACTGCTGCTGCTACTTTTACTACTACTACTACTACTACTACTACTACTACTACTCTGACTTTTCCCCTCTTGCTTCTCTTACTACGACTACTACTACTACTACTAATAATAATAATAGTAATAATAATAATAATAAAATAATGAATTCTTCTTTTCTCCTCTTCCTTCTGTTCTTCTTCCTCCTCCTCCTCCTCATTTACCTCTTCCTCTTTTCTTCCTCTTCCTCCTTTCTTCCTTTTTCTTATGTTACCACCGTTATTGCTGTTTCTTGTCGCTCCTTTTCTCCTTTTACTGTTGGTCTTGTCGTTGTCCCTGTTGTCACTTCCGTTAATGCTTCTCCTGTTGCTGTTATACCACTGTCATTACGTCGAGAACAGGTGTGTGTGTGTGTGTGTGTGTGTGTGTGTGTGTCTCATTTACAACAGGAAAAAAAAAATATTCTTACATTTTCATCTTAATTTCAGTATTTTTTTTTATTATTTTATCCTAAATTTGTTTCTCAAATACTCTTTAAGTTTCCTGAGTCTCCGTAAACAACATGCTAAACAATGTATAATAATTTGTATTAATTATTTGGGTGTTGTGATAATCGGCGGGGTAATTATGCCATACTAATGATTAATTGATTATTTATTTATTTATTTATTTATTAATTTTATGTATTATCAATTATTCATCTAATCAAAGGAAAGTTTTCTGTTCTGTCTCATAATTATACATTGTGGGGACGGTAAGGCTTATTTGGGCTTATACTTATTCATATGCATATTTCTTTTTGTATACATATTGCCAGAGATTATACACACATGTCTGTACACGTATACACACACACACACACACACACACACACACACACACTTGAAAGTTAAAAAATTTATATACATTTTATCTAATCCTCACTCACCTGCCAGTATATCTAACACGTCCTCCTGTCTGTCTGTCCGTCCATCCATCCACCCGTCTATTATACCCGTCTATCCCCCCGTCTATCTGCATTCTGTTTCCAATAACCGAAAGAGAGAGAGACAGGAACATTCACACACACACACACACACACACACACACACACACACACACACACACACACACACACACACACAGACAGTCATTCATACATCCATCTGTTGCGCTTCTAGGTTTAATCCCTCCCCTTGAAATATTTACTGTATATTTTGTAGTGTTATTCCTTTTATTTCTTGTATGATAAATAAACTCCTCCTCACCTGTACTGTTGAATAATAATAATAATAATAAAAAACCTCATTGATAACGTTTCAGGTGAATTCATCCTCAAAAATTGCAACATTGATAAACCTGACTTCTTTTTTTGGGGGGGGGTGAGGGAGATATCTAACACCCCCCCGTTCCCCCTCCCCTCCCCCCCTCTCCCCCACCCCTTTCCCCCCTCCTCCCCCCAGATAAAAAAAAACATATCGTGATAAAAATATAAAAGTTGAAGGTATAAATTCATAGGAAAAAATATATATATATAAAAAAGTCGTCGTTTTCAGCTCACCAATATTGACAAAGAAAAGCTGGTTGACTATATAATGGAAGGACACGAGTCAGGCCATTTCATCCCTCTTATTGAAGATGTGGGAGTTGGGGGAGGCGTGGGGAGTTGTGGGGAAGGCGTGGGGAGTATGGGGAGTTGTGGGGAGTTGAAGGTGAGATGTGAAAAATTGTGGGGAGAGGAGAATAGATAGTATCATAAGAAAGGGAGAAGAAATACGACGATAAGGGAGAAGGAGGGGAGTCAAGGGGAGAGAGAGAGGGAGAGAGACATTGGAAGAGAATTGCGAAAGGGGAGAGGAGGAGGAGGACGAGGAGGGGGAGAAGAGATAAGGCAATAAAGGGGTAGGTGAAGAAGAAGAAGAAGATGATCATGAGAGAGAAGAAGGGGAAAGAGAGGGAGAGAGAGAGAGAGAGAGAGGGGGGAAGAACAAAGATTGGAAGATAAAAGAGGAAATAAAAGTAGGAGAAAGGAGTAAAGGAGTAAAGGAGGGAAGGGAAGGAGGTTAAAGAGGGTGCTGAAGGTTGTTGTGAGGGGAGGACAAGGGAGGGGAGGAAGGGAGATAGGGAGGGGGTAGAAGGGAGGGTGAGGTAGGTGGGTAGGTGGGTGGGGGCTGATGGACGGTAGGGGACCTGGGAGTCGCCCATTCCAGGTTCCCATTCCAGCTCGACGTGTAACTGGGAATATTTCCTCCGCTTGACGACCGTGACACCGGCACGCTGCAGAGACCAGAAGCTTTCACCTATCCTTACCTGAAGACACCTGAATCCCACCTCATTAACCCCCCCTACCCGTCCCCCCACTTCACCTTATCCACCTATCAATTATCCCTTACCTCTCTAGATCCATTTCCAAAAAGGCTAAGAGGTAATTTAGGGAGGGTTTTTAGGAGGTTAGGAGAGGCCGTGTGAGGTGTAAAAGGACCGTACGAAGGCCTGTGACAATGTGAGGACCTTTCTACCTCCCTCCTCCCCCTCCTCCTCCCCCTTCTGCTTTACATAATCCTGGGGGCGCTGAAACAATCCCGCTGCTTTACTTGATGCCTGAGTTTTTGCGTTAATGGCATAGAGGTCGGGGGAGATGTTCAGGATTTCTCTGCCGTTAGTGACTCAAAACACAGATAGCCAGGCAGACTCTGATAGTGTGACGACCACACTATGATGAGACGACGACTACTACTACGACTACTACTACTACTACTATTACTACTACTATTACGACTACTACTACTCCTCCTGCTGCTGCTGTGGTGGTACTGATGATGATGATGATGATGACGACGAGCAGCACAGACTGAGAGAGAGAGAGAGAGAGAGAGAGAGAGAGAGAGAGAGAGAGAGAGAGAGAGAGAGAGAGTTCTGAGTAATGACACACACACACACACACACGTACATAGATGCATACACTCACTGAGACTCACATTGTTGCTTTAAGACACACACACACACACACATATACACACACACACACACACACACACACACACACACACACACGGTCGACCACTAAATGTAACTTAATGTACAAGATGAATGATGAGAAAGTGTGTGTGTGTGTGTGTGTGTGTGTGTGTGTGTGTGTGTGTGTGTGTGTGTCCCCCTCCCCTAACCCCCACACCTGCACCATGATAGAGCAGTGTTTTATCTGATACGGGAATATTTTACATTATACTAAAAGGAGAGGGTTGGTATGCAAATCATCCAGTAACGGCAGCCTAGCAGACGACACCTGGAGTTTATTTGGTTTAAATAAGGGTATGTGTTTGTTTTTTACTACTACTACTACTACTACTACTACTACTACTACCTCTACTAATACTACTTTTTTTTTACTTATGGCCTCCATCCTCCCCTTATAGCCACACCTTCGTCGTTATTTTATTACCTTAAAATTAAATATCCTAATACATAAGTAGCTATCCTATCTGTGTTGAGTTAGTTGAGCCGCAGATCTATGCGGCATTCAGTGACTGTAGCCTCATAGTCAATATCTGCAACTGTTGTCGGCTTTGGGGTCGATGCTCTCGTTCCCCTGAGGCAGAGCAAAGCCGACCTAACGAGAGAGAAGGACAGTCGACATCTCATCCAGGCTGTAACATAACTTCTGGACTGCAGCTTATGTTCGGTTAGCACCTCCGCGAGTCTGGCGTAGAAGCATCTTGGACTTTTTAAACGTAGCCTCGAGCCTCCCCCAATAGCCATACCTTTGCTACCATTTTACTACTACTACTACTACTCTATGGTAAATAAATATATATCCAGGTTCTATATTAGCACATAAGGAGCGTAAAATAAGAATAAGGGCGAAAAAAAACCTCCCTTACTTGCAATAGCCCATCAGATAGGTGAATTTAGGCAGGAAATTAGCGTAAATATGCAGTAACATGGGGAGAAAAATTATTGGAACCAAGTATAGAAAGGGATACAGGCCTATGCGAAACAAATCACTTGTGGATTATTATTTTAGGATCAAGAAATTATTTAGATGAATAATTATAAGAGTTTTTGGGGCTACAGTAGTGAATAAATTAAACTTTTAATTCTTTGAGGAGATATCAGTCTTATACGCACTAAACTCTTTAAAATTTTAGTGGTTCCGAGCGTAAATAAAAAGAAAATAACAATGAAGATGTATAGGGGCTACGGGAATACTGAAAACTCCCGTAATGAGCCGGATATAATAACATTCTGACCCCGCTAGTGTCTATGTGAAGAGGATACGAACGGACGACAACACTCACCGACACGGCAGATTTTCTTGGCGGTAAATTTACGATAATATTTAATTTTTTCGTGTATAAAGCCCTTGGAGACATGAGTTTAGTATCATATCAGTTTTTCACCATAGTTTACCACGTAATTTCCCTCATCCTTCTTTCCCTGCCCACTACAGTTGTCGTATCGATTTTATTACTTAATATCATCCAAAGAAAAACGGTGGAAAATATGAACAAAATCCACAAACAGCTGCTAATGCTAACCGTCTGTTCTACATTGGTTAAATAATTCCAATACACATTTATTAATATTCACGACAAATACTTTAACCACACTTACCATAGATGTTTAGTAAATATCATTAGTGCCGTATCCCCTTGACGTAAACATCTCCCGAGTCGACTGCTTTAGAATTTCAGAGCCACTTCAGAAAACATTACTCCCGTAGCCCCTAAAATCATTTGTTTACATTATACCGTAGCCCCTAAAATCATTTGTTTACATTACTCCCGTAGCCCCTAAAATAATTTGTTTACATTACTCCCGTAGCCCCTAAAATCATTTGTTTACATTATACCGTAGCCCCTAAGAATCTGATTTGATTGTTTACATATTCCCGTAGTCATAATATTGTTTACAGTTTGGTTTACTTATGCCTGTAGCCTTTAAAACTCCCAAATTGGCGACATAGAGTTGGCGGAATAATTAGAATTGACGAGATAAATAATATTGGAGGGGGTAGTTTAAATTGGTGTTGTTAGAAATGGCGAGGTAGTTACAAGCTTCTATCACAATAATTAATTTGTTTATTTATTATTATTTTTTTACTTTCTTAGTCATCGCCAAAATGATGATAAATTAATACTAAAGTTCATTCGCTAAAATTAATTCGATAGGTATAGTTTATTCGCCAAAATTATTCAAGGTTTGTAGATTATTCGCCAAATAATTAAAAAAACTTTACTTCATTCAATTTAGTCTAAATGTTTATAGTCTATTCCCAATATTATCCATAGATCATTTATCCCAAATTACAACGCAATAGTTCCTCGCAAACAACCCTAAAAAACAAAGCTAACACGAATTAAACACAAAACACCGCAGAAAAACAAACATACACCACACACCGGCAAACCACAAACACGACATTATAAAAAATAAAAACCACAAAACATAAAAAAATCATACACTGTATATATAATTTTTCAATGTGTTTGTTTGTGTTTTTCCTCGATGTTGAAATATGGAAAATTATTTTAAAAATTTGCTAATGTACTTAGATCCCTTTTACCCGGGAGGAGAGGGGGGGGGGAGGGGGTATTAACCATAGAAATGTGACGCTTAACAAAAATAATGTGTTTTTTGTGGGTTTTTTAATATAAGAATAAAAATCATCTGTGTTTGTTTGTTTTTCCAGCGATTATTAACACGACGAGAATCTGGGTGTGTAGGTGTGTGTGTGTGCGTAGGGTGTGTGTGTGTGTGTGTATGCTATTCCAACACGAGTAAATAATAATTCTACCATCACTCACCAAAACAATAAAATCCTCCACTTTTCAACCAATAAGAACACACCACCATAACACCCCCCCAACCAATTAGAACACCGAACCATAATACTCACTCAATAACCTGGTGACTTTCAAGACGACACAACAACACGAGACAAGCTTAAACTACCCAACAGCTTATTTCCACTATTGACGTCATCATCCAACCTTCTCCCCTAAGTTAAATCTCTTCTCTTATTGGTTCATTATTCCCGGGCTGTTATCTGATTGGTTAATTTCTTGGTTATTTAAGTATATAAGCAAAGGTTTGTAGACGATACGCACAGTTTGAGGCAAGACAGCTACGGAGACAGGTCAGTGTGGTGTTGTGTTACCGTGTTGTATAATGTGAATGATGATGTGTATGATGTTGGAGAGGATGTGTATATAATGACCTAGTGATCAGCGTGTTTACATACGTCTTGTGTGTCTGTTTACTTTGAGGTTTCTTAGGTTAATACCCGAGTCATCTGTCACTTCTTCTTTCTCCCTTCCTCTCCACCTTCCTCTCCATCCCTCTCTCCATCCCCTCCATCCCTCTCTTCCTCTCCCCTGCCCCCCCCCCACCCCCTGTCGATAACCGCACTGTCGATAACCGCAATGACGATAACCGCAATAATAATAATACGTCACTGACAAGGTAATACTAGATTCCCTGCGGTCACCCTCTTACCTGCATAAATTTCCTTAATGATTTCTTAACACCTGTACAAGCTTATTAGAGTAATGAACATGTGACCCTTTATAATGACCTTTGACCCTCCCTGTCCTCCTGTAGTGACCTCAGCTGACCCGTTGTGACCTAAAGTAAAATTAATTAATGTAAGGAAAGGGAATTAAATAAGAATGGATATAATTACATAGAGAATTTATTTAGTTGTTTTTGAATGGAGAAAAATACTCGGTTAAAAAGTGTTAAGAATTTATATAGAATTGATATAGATAAATAAAGGAGAATTGGTAAACAGTAAATACGTGTATAAGAAAAACATGGAGGAAAAAATGAGAAACCGAATATGGATAGATAGTAAAAAGACAATAAATAAGGAAAATATACGACTAAAAATAACTACAGATAAAGTGGAACTAGACGATAATAGATAAGAGAAATATGTACTAGAGGAAGATAGGATAATTAGTTAATTTGATGAAAGGTAATAATTACAAAGAGAGAGAGAGTGAGTTGGGGGAGATGGAGAGAGATAGAGAGAAGAGGATAATTATACCCCAATTAACATTATGATAAAGACCGTAATTAGCACAGTAGTAAAACAAAGAAAACGGAATATATTTATTTATATTCAATTCAGAATCGATATCAGTGGAAGTGATAATTTTAGAGAAGAAAACAAAAGAATGTCTATTAACGAAACAGAAATAAGACAAAACGGGGAATAAACGGGGAAATAATGCATATAGTAATAATTAAATGAGGGAAATAATGGATAAATGATAAAAGAATATGAGTAAAGATGATGATGGTAATAATGATGATTTAGTATGGAGGGTAACAGGAATTATTAATATATCTACGAATAATAAAACCTTTAATACGAAATAAGGAAAACGAGATAATTGTGAATAAGAGGAATAAGAAGCAATAAAATAAGAATAGAAGAATAATGGATAAATATGGAATAAGAAAATTATAAATACAGGTGTATATTATAATTAACAGAACACCTGAACTTGGGAAAAACACAAAGGTAAAAAAGAAGTAAAAATCCTATTAAAATTGGGATGAATAAGCGAGAGAGGAAGTTGATGGGAAAGGGAGAGAAATGGAATGCATGGAAGAGAGGGATAATGGAGAGGGGTCCCAGAGAGGGGTCCCAAAGACTCCCTGATCAAAGACCCTTCCCATGAGGTACAGTTTGTTGACTATTGTGTATTAGTGGGTTATTGAAGTTGTTCCTAGACATACATACATACATACACACACATATACATACATACATACTGACAATTTTATTCTCTACATGTGTGTGATTTTAGGCTAACTCAAAAATTATTAAACACTGGACTACTCATAATATAATAATGTACTCAAAATACTCTTAAATAATGTACTCGTACTATTATTAAATTGTACTTGGAATATTCCTAATTAAACAATGTACTCAACAAACTCTAAAACAATATGGTGGTAAAGTTAGCAAATAACATAGACATTAGTTATGTATATAGACGATTATTTTACATAGGTTATTTACACAGGAATAATGTCTACTGTAATATTGATAGAAATAATAGCGATGTAGCGATAATTTCTGTTTCTATTTGTTTATTGTTTTTATTTATTTATGGGGGGGGGGGAATTAGATAGGTGTGTATTTAATAATGACCATTTACGTAATTATAATATAACCTTTGAATTAATGACTTTATTAACCTAACGTAACCTAACCTAATGTAACTGAAATTCAAAATTTTTTATCATTATGAACTATTGTATTTTTTCTCGTCATTTACAGGTTTATTTGTATCAGTGAAAGTTGAGTGCTCGTGGACGGGTGATAATGCTCGTGGCCTGGTGATCGTGGACGGGTGATAATGGTCGTGGCCTGGTGATAGTGCTCGTGGCCAGGTGATCGTGGACGGGTGATAATGGTCGTCCTTGGCAACACGTAAATAAACAACGCTACTGAAGGTAAGTCAACATAAACCACATTAATATATCTCTCTATTTATCACCACTAAGTTATAATTCGTGTCGATAGATATGTTGAAATAGATCCACATGTCTGAGAAATATATCCCAGGTTGTGAGATACGCCTTCTATTGCCACGAGACTTGGGAGAGAGAAAATGTCTTAGTATTGTGGATTCGAACCAGTGTCTTAAGGTTATAGAGATGTCCATAGAGTTCAGTGTCGAGTTCTTGTTATAATCTGACACAGTGGAGCCTCTCTCTCTCTACCTCCTACCTTGTGGTACAGTGGAGCCTCTCTCTCTCTACCTCCTACCTTGTGGTACAGTGGAGCCTCTCTCTCTCTACCTCCTACCTTGTGGTACAGTGGAGCCTCTCTCTCTCTACCTCCTACCTTGTGGTACAGTGGAGCCTCTCTCTCTCTACCTCCTACCTTGTGGTACAGTGGAGCCCTTCTCTTATTCTGCCTCACATCACTGTAGACCTCCCCCCTCCGTCTTCCACCACCTCACCAGGCCTTGTGGCACTGTCAGTCCCCCTGCCACAGTGCTTCGAGTTACCTCCAACTTCCCACCTGATCCCCCAGTTCGCCCTTCATCTCCCCAACCTCCTGGGGCTCAGTCGTTCCCCCGTCCCTTCATCCACTATCCCTGTCATCACCTCTCCCTACCCGCCTCCCCCGGCCTCTTGCACTTTCACCGTCTCTCCCACTCCTCCCCTCCCCCAGCTTCACCCCTTGTCTCACCCCCTGCCTTTCCCCCTGCTTCACCCCCTGCCTCACCCCAGCCCTGGGAGTGCGCTGGGAGCGGTCATTACGCATCATACAGGCTTGCAAATCAGCTGGTGCCTGGATCTTACGGTAACAGATCACAGGTCCGGGCGGTTATTTGCAATTCCCTTTGACATCAAATGCGACGAATTAGTCACTTTGATATCAAGCTTGCGAACAGTTGCAATACAATGAAATTCTAATGATGGGGCCTCCGTCTGTGATGTCGTGCAGCGGCGATGCCACAGTGGAACGTTTCTTTTTTTTTTAGTTTTTTGGGTCTGATTTAACTCAATGTCTGGCTGGAGGTGGGATGAGGAGGGTAAAAATTTCCACATTATAACACTCGGGTCGAGAATGTCTGTCATCTATTTCGAGGTGAGTTTTTATTATTGTTTGAGGGAGGGCATACGTGGCGTGTTTATGTAGGTGTTTGATACACACACACACACACACACATGCGCGCGCACGCATGTTTGTCCTTTGAGAATTATGACAGGTGGCGCTTGAGTGTCAGACCTGTGTGCCCCGGTATATACAAATGACAATTAATATGGAGAACTTAGGAATGCTCCCCTCCCTCTCCTCTCCTGCCATCTCCCCTCCCCCCCTCTTCTTCTTTCTCCCTTCCTCCTCTTCCCACCCCACTCCTCTCCCCCCTTCCTTCCTTCCTTCTCCTCCTCTTTCCCCTTTCCTCTCTTCTCCCCTTCCTCTCCCCTCCCCTCCACCCCGGGCATTATACTCCCCAGGGAAGCATATATCGTCACTCATATGTCAAAAGATTTCACTCCCTCCCTCAATTCCCTCCCCCTCCCTGTCTCTCCCTCCTTCCTTCCCTCCCTATGTCTCCCTCCCTCCCTCCCTCCCTCATTCCCTCCTTCCCTCCCTCAGTCTCTCCGTAGCTCAAGGAATTCAATTTAAAGTTCTTGATACCTTCTTCCTTAATCAAAAGCTAGAGAGAAACTGGAAAGCACTGTTGCCAATACCCACCTCTTCCCTCTTTAACCACCAAACCTACATTAAACCAACCTATTACCACCCTCCCCCCCTTAACTAAAATTGGGGAAATAGGTACACAAGGAATAGGATATCTTGAGTAGGTAGTGAGATAGAGAGGGAGAAGTAGAGTAGGCGAGGTGTGAGAAGGAAAGGGGGAAAGGTTTGAGCTGAGTGTGGCAATAGTGGCTGGCTGGCGGCAGATAGCGGAAGGGTCAGATGAAAGGGGATCAGAATGTGCCTTATTTCACACTCACCTGATCAAGCCTTTTCAATTACCTGCCATCAGAAAGGTGTAGAGCAAATAGAAACGTTACGGCCACTGCTTCCTCAATACAAACCTCTGTACCCACTAGTTAATTTTGTTTTTAATATTTTTTACACTTTAACTTTTTTGTAATTTGTATTTTTGCGTTTCTTGTGTATGTTTTTGTTCTGTATGTAATTGTTTTGATAATTTCTATGTTTTTGTTATCGTTTTTTTATGTTTATCGTAATGTTTTTGTTGTCATCTACTCCAAAATTTTCTAAACTATTTTTCTTGTTTTTAGTTCTGTTACGTGTATAATGATATGTAACTTTAGAATCACCTGAAGAATCGCCACCCCAGGTTATTTCATCTACAGATTAACCACCCTAACACTATTTGGGGTTAGGTTAGGTTAGTTTAGGTTCGGTTAGGTTAGTTTAGGTTAGGTTAGGTTAGTTTAGGTTAGGTTAGTTTAGTTTAGGTTAGGTTAGGTTAGTTTAGTTAATATTTAGAGGAAATAAGCTGGGGTGGGGATTCTTCGGGTAATAAAATTTTCTTGTTCACAAAAATATTAATGGCATTTTTTGTATTTGCTTTTCTTTTTGTTGGGTTACCTGTGTGAAATTAGTGTACCTTGCCTGTTAATTGTGGAGCGTGGTGGTCGAGTGGATACAGTAGCTCGCCTCCTGTTCCAAGGGTCGGTGGTTCGATTCCCAGTTCACCCAGCTGTAATTGGGTACCTAAGCTTGTAACTTGGAGAAGTGAATACGGTCGAGTTCAGTACCGGTCACGCTGCGTCCTTGTGTACCGAAGGCTTAGTATACAGTGTGCTGTATCCACACTGCCCCGAACAGGCAGTCATGCCTATGGGACCCACGTTTCACCTATGAATGAAATAGATTATATAAATCTATAGGGATTTTTATGCTGTCGGGATTTTTTGTGTTGGGATTTTTTTCCTGTTGATTTTTTTCTGTTCGTGTTTCTTTTTCGTTAGGGATTTTGTGTATTTTTCGTGATATAATTATCTCAAAAGTAATATAATTCATTCTATATTAACTCGAGTTTTTTATAATCCTATTTTCCGATTTTTTCTCAGGTGTGTATTGTTGGATGGCTTATAAACTTTGAGAAAAATATAATTATTTGACCATTTAAAGAATATTTTTGGGTGTGTTGATGGGAAAAATTATTTGAACAGTAGTGTTTAAAACATACTGATTATGTAATTGATAATGTTTAGAAAATAATTACTTTCACGTTAATATTTACAGAAATAAATTCCTGGGGTTTTCTCATCGTACTCAATAAATTAAGCCACCGCTCTCAAGTTGTAGTAGTACTCAAGGGGTTAAATAGCAGTCCTCAAGGGGTTAAGTCACCGCACTAAGGGGTTAAATCAGCGTACTCAAGGGGTTAAATCATCGTACTGAAAAAAAAATCTTCCATTTTTTTTTCCTTTCTGATAATTCCCAATACATATCTTAACCAAGTCACGAAATTATGTACATTTATAAGTAACTTTTTCCTCTGATTATAATAACCAAATATGTACATTATTATATCTCTCTAATGGAAGTTTATATCAATGTGTATTAATACCACGACAAGGAGTTTACTTATCATTTACATACGTCTCTGGAACAAATGTCTATCAGTTAATGCAGATATAATTGGGTTTTTTTTTCCGTAGTCCTCTTCCAATTGGTTATGTTTGTGTTGATCATCCTGGGTCATGGTGATTAATATGGAAATGGTGGTGGTGGTGATAGTTGTAATGGCAATATTTATGGTGGTAGTGGTAATGATGATAGTGGTGGTGATGATGATTGTTATTGGATCATTTGTTCGTCACTTTTCTTATCCTTTCTCTCTTATAATCCTGTATATTTATCTTCTTCTCTGTTTTATCCATTTATCTTTTATTATCATTTACCTATTTACTCCCCCTATTTTATCTCCTTACGTCATAGTTTGTCTACGTGTTGTGAATTGGAACGATTATTTACCCGGCAAGCTCATTAGGCCAGCATAGTATTTCAAGGGCTTAAATTATCCCAAAGGTAAATTTATAACTAACTAACTAACTAACTCACTAAATCGCTCGCTCACTCACTCGCTACACCTGGACAAAACTGTGGACAGGTGGAACATGAGAGATGCTATCACTCTCATAAGAAAATGAAGAAGAGGAAGCATTTTGTTTACATTATCGGTAACGTAAACGGGATATAATACTGTACTCCTATACTCAGGTTACATCCCCGACGCCTCGCTAAGTCACCGCCGTTTGTTGTTGCCGAAATTTTTATGCATCAGCCACGACGGAATTATAGACACGAAAATAGAGAACTAATATAATAAACAAAAAGATATGGTAGATAATTAACTAAAGAGAGAAATAAGATAAGGGGAGTTTGTTATCGCTGAGTTGACAGGAAGACCGACGAACATGGAGGATTGTGGGTAAAATATAAGGGCGGGAAACTTTCATCTCTCCAAAAGTAAACATAAACACGTTAATAATGATAATATAACCTAAAATACATAATAACTAAAGATATTATTTCGTTTATTGAGTAAAATTACTTACCATCACGACTATTTCTGTCATAAATAGTAATGATAATCCACAAAGATGAGAAGGAATAATGTATAAGTAAAACAAAAAAATATGAAATCCTCTATTGAACAAAAAAAAACCAAGATAGCATCATAACGTTTGATTCAATCCTCCATGTACCGCCTCTAGATTATACGTGTATGTGTGTTATCAGTTTCCGATCATGTTAAGAACTTGTGGAGACGATAATACCATACAGGTTTCTGAATTCATTTGTGATATCGCGATGAAAAATTTACCACACGGAAAAAAAAATACTGATGGAAAAGACGAGACGGAGAATTTATTTTTTCCCCGAAGAGATTTATTAAGGCGGGAAAAAAAAAGGTATTTCACTTCGTTTTTATTTCATTTGTTTACGTTCTGATCGGATATAGGAAATACACTATGGTATATATTTTTTTTATACAATATCAAATATAATTATGTATTGATATATATTATTGTTATATATTCCCTAAACTTTTATTATTTTCCTATAAAAAATTTCTTTATAAACTGTTGGAGATATCTAATGTGTTCTAGCGCCTGAGATATTTACCTCGGCCGATACTTGATACATAATATATCAAACACTTATAATAATATATCGCTAAAAAAACATGTTATCGCTGGAGTTATCACGTTCTTAAATATCCAGCTCTGATGACTGGAGATAGCAGAATATGTTATCTTACTGTATATTATGACTATCGTACATTCTAAATATATTATGTATACCGTTCTTGCTGTCATAGACCTATATATAATAATTATGTATACCTCTGCTACCGTCTAGAACCTGAATATAATATGTATACTCTGTTGCCATACATCTGAACATATTCTGTATACCACTCTTACTGTCACACACCAGGAAATCTTTATTTACCAACACCTTACCTGGCCAAGACTCCCACTATCCAATGGTAATTACCGGATTACTTACCTGTACACTGCCTTAACGTTGATATTAATTAACCACCTTCAGATAACTAGACTGTCATGGTGGTTGTTATAATGTGTCCAGGTGTGGTGGTGGTGGTGGTAGAGGGTAGGGGTAGGGGTAGGGTAGATAGGTGTGGCTGTGGCCGGGGCAGACTTACCATGATGGACAGCCTGAACATGATGAGAGGCCCCGCACCATGATGGATCTGCGGTACCATAATACTCGCCATGATTTTATGTCCGGGGCGCCGCCGTGTGATGAGCGACTCTATTGATTACGTCGATGAGTACCTGATAAGATGTCGTTCCCTTGATTTATTTTCAGTTTCTCTGCAACAGCCACGAGAGTAATAATTAATCCCCCCCTCCCTCCCCTCCCTTCACCCTTATCTCCCCTCACCCCCCTCTCCTCCCCTCCCCTCTCCCTTTCCCTTCCCTTCCCCCCTCCTCCCATCTCTCCCAGACTCGAACATAGCAAGTAAGTGATTTCCAGACGTGATATCAAGGATTAGAGTTCATAAAGGTGGGAAATAAGACAAGAGAGATATACCGTCGACAGGTAAGAAGCGGGCGGGCGGGCGGCGGGCGGGCAGGCAGGTGAGAGTGTGGGGCCCAGGGCAGATATCCCCCCATTCTCGTACCGCTCTGTAGTTTCACAATTAACTCTCAAGCAACAACTTTTGACGAGGCGAACTTCAACTGACGGATTATTATTATTTTTTCGTTTTTCTATTTTTTTAAGTCTCGTCGTCTTGGTTGAGTTCATCTGCCTGGCGATGAAAGATGATGGAGAGGAGGAGAGGATTCTTGAGATGTTCTCCTTCCAATTTTTCTTTTTTGGAAGGGGAAGAAGGAATGGGAAGGTGGAGGGGGTTGAATGGAGGGGGAAGGGGGTTGAATGAAGAAGAAAGGGGAGGAGAGTAAGGGGAGTAGAATGGAAGGAGAAAGGGTTAGAGTGAGAGGAGGGGGAGAAGAGGGTAGAGGACAGCGGAGAGGTAAAGGGGGGAGAAGGAGGAAGGAAGGGAGGCAAGGAAGGGAGATTTATGATGAATTTGGGAGATCAATTGTTTATACTTTCAATTGATTTTCCTCATTTATTTATTTATTGGTTAAGTAAATTTTGAACCTCTATAGTAATTTAACTCCTCTATTTGTAACCTAAAGAATAAGACAATAAGTTTAATATCACCATAAAAGTTCAACCAATGTCTCTTGAAATTATAAAACTTATCATAAAAGTTCCCGAATGTTTTTTTTATATATACATCATTATCCTTCAGTTAAAAATACACGAATATCTTTCCCTCTGATGCAAATACTTAACAGGTGTAACATATGTGTAAGTGTAAAGTATCACAGGTGTGTGTGGAGGTAACATAGGTGTGTGATTAAGACAAGGTGATTACTAGCTCGCTATTGCCTATGTTAATTCACTCCTATTAATAATTTTTGTTTTGTTGTTGTTGTTGTTATTATTGTTATTATTGTTATTATTGTTATTATTATTTGCGTTCTTCTTACTACTATTATTGTTGTTGTTGTCATTATCGTTGTCATTGTCACTTGAGGGTCGCAGTACAACGTGTCATAACTGTCATGTAACGCCGTCACATCTTTAAGAATAATATATTTAAAAAAAAAAGATAAAATATACAATTATATACAAAACCCATACATAGATATATCTTTTAGTTGGGTATGCTGGGGTATATATTAGCCTGACCCAAATATAGCCCCCAAAAAATATATCCCCTGTTATATATCCAAGTATATCACACACTCGCGTCATATCCTGAATCACATACCTTCAAAAATATACTAATTTACCGTGATATTTGTAACCTATCCTTTATATAACTGGTATATCACGCCCACACACACACACACGTTATACTTTGAAACAACACACCCAAGAAATATATCGACATCTCCCGCTCTTCCTGATATATCCTCCTGCAGCCACTATATCACACACACTCACGTCATACTCTGATATACCTTTACCTGGGGAGGGGGAAGAGGTGTTGACCCCAGCTTAACAACAGTCTAGGTTGAGAATTTTGCCAAAGCTTCCTTACAACTGTCGTTTATACACGTAAGCTTTAAGCATCATATCTAAGCTGTTAAGGGTGTTTATTAGAGTAACTAGGAGAGAATAAATTGTAGTAATTTTTTTTCAGTTCTATAAAACTGTGTGTGTGTGTGTGTGTGTGTGTGATGACCCATTTGGTCAAGGCCCTGTCAACAGTGCTTCGTCAGGGAGGAGGTGCTGTAGGAGCCCTGAGGATGGAGCCCCAAATGTTCCCCAAGGGCTGAAGCACTTGTCTGAGAAGCCTACGCCCCCTTGTCTACTTCTGCTCCCCCTACCCTCCCCCAGCGCCCTACCCTCCCCCCTGCGCCTTACCCCCGCCCTCAGCGCCCTACCCCCGCCCCCAGAGCCCTACCCCGCCCCCTGAGCCTTACCCCGGGAGGCCAACACGGGTCACGGATCCCTCCACCTCCCCGGGGCAGCCTCAGAGTCGGACTGTACAATACACAAACACCCTGAGGCTCTTTGTTTTGTCTACATGGCGTGTGTGTGTGTGTGTGTGTGTGTGTGTACATGGTGTGGGGAGTCAAAATAATGTGAGAACAGACAGAGAGACAGACAGACACATACAAAGACGCACATACACGAAAAGACAGAATAACCATTAGACTGACAGATTCACAAACAGACTCAAGGACACACATACAGACACAGATGGGCTAAAACAACACCTCGCAATAACTCTCCTACAGTACAGAATATTACATAATAACACGATACAGTGTACATTATGTAATACATCTTTTGGAGGGTCGGGAGGTGGAGGAGTGAAGGTGAGGGGTGGGGGAGGTGAGGAGGGAAGGAGGGGTAGAGGGGGAGGGGGTTGCAAGTAACATATTTCACCTAAAACAGTATTCATTATAGCCTATTATTAATGTCTTCACTATTTATCAAAGAGCTATTTCACTATTCTGTTTTCCTCTCCCCACATAACCGGAAGACATTTATAAAGGCACAATAAATTTCTCGTAAATATATATTTTTTTTCATTTTTCTAATTTTTTTATATTATTTTTGTATTGATAATGAGTCCGTTATTTATCAATTACGGTGTATTGTGTGTTATTTATTTGTTATTTAGTGTTATTTAAATTGTCCGTTATTTAGCTTCTCCGCTACTCAACTTGTCCGTTATTCAGCTTGTCCGTTATTTAACATGTCCGTTATTCAGTGTATTCGTTATCGTATATCTCCATTATTCATTATCTCCACTATCCAATTATCTCCGTTATGCATCCACTATCGCGTGTATCTTTTATCAATTTTCCTCCATTTACCGGAAAACATTAATAAAAGTCAAAATGTCTATCATAAGGCGAGATAGATATATCAGAGACCGGAAATGACGGTCACAGGTAACAACACAACCGGAAGTACGATCAACCTCACCTGTAATATCCCCCTAATTTGTCTTAATTAGCCAGGTATCACCGATTTTCTACCTTGTCACTTCTTTAGTTATTTTCATATTGTTTTTTTTTAAGGGGGAAGATTTGATTTAATGGTGTGTGTGTGTGTCAGGGTGTCTAATCTTCATGTGAAATAAGCTATGGGTGTCTATCCACAATCAACCATTATTTACCTCACAACCACCACAATCGACCACTATTTACCTCACAAACACCACAATCAAGCACTATTTACCTCACAAACACCACTATTTACCTCACAAACACCACAATCAACCACTATTTACCTCACAAACACCATAATCAACCACTATTTACCTCACAAACACCACAATCAACCACTATTTACCTCACAAACACCACAATCAACCACTATTTACCTCACAAACACCACAATTAACCACTATTTACCTCACAAACACCATAATCAACCACTATTTACCTCACAAACACCACATTCAACCACTTTTTACCTCACAAACACCACATTCAACCACTATTTACCTCACAAACACCACTATTTACCTCACAAACACCACTATTTACCTCACAAACATCATCCTAATTTATTTAAAAAACTCTACCCACTGTTTTGCATACGGCTTAACATACTCACTCAGACAAACTATGTAATTGTCCAGTATTTATTTTCTTTACTAAATAAACGAAAATATATGCAACCAACCACCTATGTATATATTATATTAGGTTCTCTACTTCTCCTCCTCCTTCTTTCTCCTTCTCCTCCTTCTTTTTCCTCCTTCTCCTCCTTCTTTTTCCTCCTTATTTCTCCTTTTCTTCCTTTACCTTCTCCTTCCACCTTCATCCTCTTTTCTCTTTCATCCTCCTCCTCTCCCCTCCCTCTCCTCCAGCGCCTCTCCCACCTCCTCTCTAATCCTTCCTTTTCCTTCACCTCCTCTTCCTTCTTCCTCTGCCTCCTCCTCCTCCTCCTCCTCACCTAGGCCTATAATTTCACGGTAGTCGTTGGGCCATACACCACACCGCTGGGGGCAGCCAAACCATCTCTTCAGAAATCTATCATTGTAGGTATATCATCAGCCTGGAAATTATCGCCTAGTGGCAGGTAAGGGCAGGTGTGGTGGGTGTGTGGGTGTAAGTGTGTAGGTGGGGTGTAGGTTGTGGGGTAAGGGTGGAGGGTTGTGGATAGAGGTGTAGGGGAGGGTGTGGAGCGTAACATCAAACACAGGTAATGAACGACACACCTTAATCAACCCTCCCACACCCCCTCCCCTCCTCCACCCCATCACACACCTACACTACACACCTGTTTGTATAGTCCATCAGCCGAGTAGCTTAGACCAGGTGAGTAAAGTAATATTAACATAGTTGAATTTTTGGTTTACTTTCACGGCACCACTCAGGTAAGAGACGTAAAGCTCATTTTAAAGGGCTATTCTCACCTGTAATTAAAAGGTTATTCTCACCTGTTTAATTATCACCTGGGGACAAAGTTTGTTTTTTTACACCTCAATATGACAATAATACACAGTTTTAATGGGTGTTTTTCTTCTTACTTCTTGTTGATATGAGGTAAAGTTCGCCCATACTTGTCCACAGGGGAAAAAAAACTAATTACCACAGGTGACAGTTGTAAGTGAAAGGTCATGTCGTTTGTTGATTCACTTTCGGGATTGTGACGGAAGCGGATTGATGTGTAGTGTATACAACTAAATGCCAGTGAGGGTATACTATTAATACACAAACACATGAGACGTACACACACACGGGGTAGTCCTCTTACCATCACACATCCTCTTCATCCTAGTTTATCCAAAGTTGACCTGAGCCAAGGATGACCTCTTGTTATGGCCCCACTGGCACTTGAACCTCTAAAAATAGTGCCACTACGTCATAGAGTGGAGGAGGAGAAGGAGAAGGAGGAAAAGAAGGAGGAAGAATAAGAAGAAGAGAAAGGAAGGAGGAGGAGGAGGAGGAGGATCTAGCTAAGTGCCCCTGGTGGTAGAGTAAGAGCCAGGTACCCACAGGTGAGGGCGGCCCAGGTGTCATCAGGGGGGTCGGCCAGCTCAGGTGATAATGTCGGCCTCTCAACCAGAATGATAGACCCTTAATTGATAGCTCTGTAGCCCCTGGTCATAGTGGGGCTGAACGACGGACGGAGGGAGAGGGAAGGACAATGAGAGAGAGAGAGAGAGGGGGGGGTGAGGCAGGAGAGGGGAGCATAAGGGAGAGGGTAAAGGAAGAGAGGTAGAAACAGTGAAAAAAGGGGGGGCAGAGGGAAATGGGAGATTAAGAGAGAGAGGAGAGGAAGGGAGAATAGGAGAGATATAGACTACATGTTTCTAACCTTCCTCCCCACCCCCACCCCTCCTCCCCCACCCTCCTCCCCTCTCCCCTCCTCTCCCCTCCTCCGCCCACAACAGAAACGAAAAAAAAAACTAATTGGTAAATACAAAGAGAAAACAAGATAAAGATAACTAATTAATAGGTGTATTGAAACCTGTGCTGTAATCCTTACCTGTTGAGAGCCATTCTTGTGTCAGTGAGCCGCACAGTGTAGGAGGCGATCCACAGGGGAGACAAGACCACGACAATGGGTCTTTATCTCTTTGCGGCATCACCTACACCACCTCCTTCTCCTTCTCCTCCTTCGTCTTCGTCTTAAGTCTTCCTTCTCCTCCTTCACCCTCAAAAAAGGACCGATTCCTTTGGAGTGAGGAGAGGAGGGTGGTGAGGGGGAGGGGGGGTGAGGGGGGTGATAATTGTCGGCCCACCACTTCATCCTCACTAGGGAGGTAAAGGAGACGCCCCTTAAAAGATACTCGGGACAGATAACGTCGACAATGATGCCACAATGGAGACAAATCGTATGTAGGTGTTGGGGTGATAGTGGGAGGAGCTCACGAGGGTAAACATAGTCCTCACGACGCCCCTCACCACCACCACCACCCCCCCCCCTCACACCCCTACCTGATACCAGCCACCCTCATACCAACCACAACCCCTACACCAACCAACCCACCACACCCCTGACACCAACCACCCCCTCTTCTGACACCCCACCTGACACCAACCACCCCTAGAACCAATAAATAAATAAATAAATAGAAATATTCCCCAAAGTGTCGTAGTTTTAGTAGTTTTTGGGTCTCGTTCATTTTTCGAGGGAGGGAGGGAGGTCAGTTTTAATTTTGTATCAATGGGGAATTGTTTTGAAACTTTTATATTGTTTTTGTGGGGAGGGTTGTATTTGGGTTTAGATATTTTGAGTTTGAAGTTTACGTGTTTCGATTTATTTCACGTTATTGTGTTACTTTTGGGGTTAGGTTAGGTTAGGTTAGGTTAGGTTAGTGTTAGTGTTAGGTTAGTGTTAGTGTTAGATTTAGATTGGGACCCTAGGACATTATGGAATGCGCTGGAATAGGCTGGGACATTCTGGGATGGGCCGAGTAGCGCTGGGACATTCACTAGTGAGCTGGGACGTTCTAGGTATAGGCCGAGACGCGCTGGGACATTCTATAGTGAGCGAGGATGGGATGGGCTGGGGCGGGCTGGTCTGGGCTGGGCCGTGGGACGTACGGGGCTGAGAAAATGATAGCCAGGTAATTGATAGTTTTGTGACCTGAGGCTGGTGGGTTGTGTGGTATACCGCGTCCTGCCGATGTTTGAGGAACCAGCGGTGTTTAAGAGACCTGGGGAATGTTTAGAGGGAGGGGGGGAGGTGTTTAGGAAGTGATTGAAATGTTTTAGGAATGTTTAAGAACTTTGAGAAATGCTTTAGGTTACGTTAGATCAAATTAGGTTAGGTTAGGTTAACTTAGTTCAGGTAGGTTAGATTAGGTCAGATAGGTTAGGTTAGATCAAGTATAATTAGTTCTTATCACCTGCCGTTAACTTCCAGGTAGGCAATTATCTCAGTGACCGATAAGGATCATTAATTAATAACCTCTACCACAGACCATGACTAGTAATGTGTCCTTAATTATATCTCGTAGGTAAAGGAAGTCTTCTCTGGGGACTGAGTCTCGGTCACCAGTAAACAGGTGTATCGTACAGTGCTGCAGAGAGGTAGTTAATGATAGTCCTAATCCGAACTTTCGATAATTCAGATACTCGTTAATTTGGACACTCGTTATTTCGGACACTCGTTAATTCGGACACTCGTTAATCTGGATACTCGTTAATTCGAACACACTCTAATCTAAGACACATGCGAATTCGAATACTCGCTAATTTCGAACCTTTGTTGATCAATAGAAACTCTCGCTAATCCGAACACTCATTCACATCATCTTTCTCCCCACACCTCCCCATCTCTCATAAACCCACCTCTTTCCTCCCCACACCTCCCCATCTCACACACAAACCCACTTCTTTCCTCCCTACACCTCCCCATCTCACACACACACACCCACCTCTTTCCTCCCCACAAGAGACGGATCCTAAGAGACTCAGCCCACACGATAAAATATATACAAGAGATAAGGGGGAGATAAGTCAAGGAGGAGATATCATCAGTGAGGGAGATAGATCAGTCTCACGGTTCACGACCCTCTGCCTCAACTACTCTCATATATTCCGCCCCGGTGAGAAGGCGTTTTAATTTGTCAACACAAAAAAGAATCACCGCAGGAAGAGGGGGTTAAGGGAGAGGAGGAGGATGGGAAGCAGGAGAGAGGAGGGTGTGGAGTAAGGGAGAAGGGGTTAGGAGGAGGGGGGGGGGGAAGAGTGGGAAGAGAAGGATGGGGGGATGAGGAGGAAGATGTTAAAGAGGAGGAATAGGAAAAAGAGAGGAGGAGGAGATGGTCTCGTCGTGGGTCTGGGCTCTAGGTTTCATAGGACATTATCATAGGGCGCGGTAAGTATAGCCAAAATTAGGGTCTCGCTCAGATCCCGGGGCCCGATTTCCGAAGCTTCAAGATAACGAGATAAATACCACTTAGGTGACACTCAACATGGCCGACTCTTCACAGTTCCAAAAGTCCCTCTCACATTACGGTAAATAAAGGTTATATTTCCTAGATACAGGGTTGTCCATAAATGATTACTACCCTAAAAACAGTATGTTCTCATTCTCTAATCGGGGTAATCATTTATGGTCACCCTGTACATCCTATAATATATCAGGATCACGGTCCATCTCGTAGGGTTTCGAAGCTTCGGAAAAAAAGTGTCAAAATAAGTTTGTTGAATGAATCAGTGTAAGATGAAGGTCTGGTCTGGTGGGAGGGTCCGGGAGGGTGCTAATGGTGGGGCCACAAAGAGTGATGCTTGTGTAATAAACAGTTTGTTGCTTATGGCAGCGCCCTGCCACCTGTGTGTGTGTGGAGGGGGGGGGGGATGTGTAGGTAGGGGTCTGTGTGTGTGTATGTGTGTGTGTGTATAGGTATGTGTGTTTGCTGTACATGATTCTACGGTGTACGGATCTTATTATGGTATAGTCTCAGCGAGGTCTTGACGCCATCCAGTGTACCAGTCAGTTAGAGGCGTCCTAGTTAATGGAGTAAATACCTAAATCACGGATAGTTAAGAATCCGGATCTCTTAACTTAAACTCACAACTGTCTCTTAAGTACTATTGCTACAAGTTAAAGGGAAGTGTAAAACATTAACCACAAACATTTGACTATATAATACCTTGTTTTAACCAGACTTTAACCTGTGTATCGTAGTGAAAGGAAGTTAAAGAGGTTATTATCTATCCTAATAACTCTTTCGATGATCTGAGGTCCTTGACTTAACCTAACTTTAACTTTTCTGTGTTAAGGTTATTTGAGCCACAGCTGTTTAGATAACGTCCTCACAACATCAGTTAAGGAAGAAGGAAATATCTAACTTAATCAACACCTCCTCCTCCTCCTCCTTCTCCTCCTTCACCCACACCTCACCCCCACCTCCTCCTCGACCCCTACCCGAGCAACCCCACCTCCACCACACACCCCACCACCAACCTTCCCAGCACCACCACTACCACCACCTTCGGGAGATCAGAGTACCTGGACTTAAACCTGAGTACCCATCAGCTTACACCCATTTATCTATACCTCGATATCAGGATTTACGAGTGATTGTTGAGGGTCTGATTGCATGTGTAAGAGGGAGAATCATAGGTGGGTGAGGTGCAGCCCCGTGGACGTCGGCATTGATTACAGAGAAGACGGGAATTATGAACGGGTAAGGGAGCTTGTGATACCCGGGGTGAGGGGAGGGTATGAGGAGAGGGTAGGGTATGGGGAGAAAGGCTGGGATATGGGGAGAAAGACTGTGATATGGGGAGGGCAGAGTATAGAATGATGGTAGGGTATGGGGGGAGAGGGGAGGGGAGGGGTAGGGAAGATGGATGGGGAGTAGAAGCGGAAATGGGATGTAGGTGGTTAGGGGTAAAGGGTAGGGAAAGGGTAGAAAGGGAGGGGGAAACACCCATCCCCCCCTCCTCCCATCCCCTCTTGGTTACCTCCCTATTTAACGCCACTATTTTACCCCAGCTTCCCTATTTCATCTGTTTATTTAATTCCCGAGCTTATTTGTTTATCCACATTTTCCCTATTTCTATCCCCACTCCCTATTTTATCACGAGTTTCTTTAATCTATTTCCCTATTTCCCCCATTATATCCCCTTAGGTTACCTATTTACCCACGTCTCGCCCTGCCCACACGCGTCTCATGGTGCTGTGGTTAGTGATTAGAAGGTCGGGAGGCCAGGGGCAGTGACGGCCGTGCGGTACCTCCATGACCTCTACCTCCACCATGACCTCCTCCACCACCTCCTACTCCTTCACCACCACCTTCTCTCCACCACCACCATCCCCCACCACCACCACCATCCCCCATCACCACCACCTCCAACATCATCACCTGAGACCTAATTACTTCACCTGGAGGGGGGAAGACACACCTGTATTAAGGCTCCTTCACACCACTCCCCTACCACCCCCCACCTCTACGTCCCCCGGGGCAGGTATAGGCTCACTGGCCCTTTCTCAGAACACCTCCCCCCACCCCTCACCATTTTCCTCGAACACCTCATCAAAGTCTCCTATGATGTTTCCTGAAGAGTGACCAACCTCAACTAATATTCTTACGTCATTAGTTGTTTTTTTTCTTTCGTTTTCTCTCAAGTTCAGGAATTTATTGTGTTATTGTTTTAGCTGTTGGAGAAAAACTAATGTGTTTGTTTGGTTGACTGATGGATGTTTTTTGTTGATGAGGGTTGTGTTTTTGTTTTGTTTTTCGTTAATAATTGTTTTTGTCCTTTGTTTTACTTTATTTTGGTATTATATATTAACCTCTTTTATCAGTTTATCCTTATATTTTCTTTATTATCTATTTCTGTTTATTTTTACCTATTATATTTAATTAAATGTGTAATACCTGTAGATGCTTAATCACCTGATCATTAACCCCTTCAGCATATTTCACTTCAAAATTAACCTAACCTAACCTCACCTAACCTAACCCCCGAGGTGGCGTTATTGTGTTAAATAATCAGGTGAAATAAACTGAGGTGTTAATCTTCATATGAGCCCAATAACTATATGTTGTGCCGTAAGCTGACACCACCCCAGGTCTTGTGGTGTCTCCTGTCGCAAATAATAAGACATTGTAGTGTGTCGTGTCGTGAGCTCATAGCACTAGATATTGAAGGTATATAACAGCATACTTTATCGGTGTATTATATTAAGGTCTAGAATCGATATCGTATACTCATAACACTGGATATATGTCGTAGGATTTTACTATTAGTATATCAGTTTACCCTGTAGTATATCGTGGTGTGGGGATATAGCATTATACTTTAGTGTGTCGTGTCTTAAGCTCATAACACAAGACAGGTAATAAAAAATTAGAGATCCATCAATCAGCAGATCAAGTCGTGAGAGACACCACCCCACAGGTCAGGTGAGGGGGTAGGAGGAGGGGGTAGGAGGAGGGGGTAGAGATGATGGTAGGTGCTTGGTGGGTCGGTCAACACGCTGCCCAGATTACCATTATCAGTTTTTGGTGACCCTCCCAGGCAGTGATGGAGATGCAATATGACCCACCCAACCCTAACGCACCCTCACACCCTCACCCACGCACCCTCACCCACGCACCCTCACCCACACACCCTCACACCCTCACCCACACACTCACCCCTCACCCACTCTTACCCCTCCCCCCCTCTCTCCCTCGACCTACTGCCCCAGGGAGGACAACATTAAGGAAGAGATAGACCCTGATCCTTCTATCATCTCCCTTAGGGCTTAGTTGTTATCCTGAAATACGAGCGATCTTCATCCTCCCTCCCTAGCCCCCCCCCACCCCTCTCTCTCTCTCTCCCTCCCTACCTTACCTTCTCTCCTCACCCTACCCTCCCTTCCGCCCTCCCTCCTCTCCCCCTTCATTCATGTTTGCCCTTTAGGGAGTGAACTATCCGTAAACGTAATCACTACCCTCCCTTTAAATATTTGAAGGGAGTATATCACCTAATCTTCCCCTCCCTCCCTCCCTCACCTGTATACCCTGAAGGGAGTAAACTATCCGAAATCATAATCCCTAACCTTCCCTCCCTTTTAACCCTCGCAGAGAGTAAATTACTTGCAATATCACCCTCTCTATCGATCAGTCGCCCTGGGCAGGTGAGTTAAGGTTCCCTCCCTCCCTCCCTCACCTGGCGAGGAGAGAAATACCTGAGATGCCAACCCCTCCTCCCCTCCACCTTCCCCTGGGGGTGGTGGAAGGCCTTGTCATGAGTACATCAACACTCACCTAAATATACTCACCTGAGGAACCTTCACCGGTTCGGATCCCGCCCTGTTCACCTACATCCTCTCAGTAGGTGCCGGGGAGGACCTGAAGCCACCTGAGGCCACTAATTGATACCTCGCATCACCTGCAAACACCTTATGTCACCTGCTAAAACCTCACATCACCTGCTAACACCTGACATACCTGCTAACACCTGACACCCTCTACTAACACCTGACACCCTCTACTAACACCTGAAACCACCTAACTCGACTCCTCTACCTCATACCACCTACTATCGTGCTCCCTGACACCATCAGCAAACAGAGTTACACGATAGTGGTGGTAGGATAGTGGTAGTGGTGATGGTAGGATAGTGGTAGTGGTGGTGGTAGGATAGTGGTAGTGGTGATGGTAGGATAGTGGTAGTGGTGGTGGTAGGATAGTGGTAGTGGTGATGGTAGGATAGTGGTAGTGGTGGTGGTAGGATAGTGGTAGAGGTGATGGTAGGATAGTGGTAGTGGTGATGGTAGGATAGTGGTAGTGGTGGTGGTAGGATAGTGGTGAATCAAGATAATTAGGATTACTGGGGTGGTGGTAGGGTAATGGTGGCAGAGTAGTGGTGGCAGAGTGGTGGTGTGAGTGGTGGCAGAGTGGTGGCGGCAGAGTGGTGGCAGGGTAGTGATGGCAGAGTGGTGGCAGGGTGGTGGTGGCAGAGTGGTGGCAGTAGGTGTTGAGCGGGCGGTCACCTGCAGACACCCAGCCATATATATTATGCCCATAAGCGGTGACACAAATTGTGGCGAGGAGCGTTGTGTTGCTGTTGCTGCTGCTGTTGTTACTGTTACTTTCTTATTCTGCTGTTGTTCCTGTTGTTGCTGTTACTGCCTTATTCTGCTGTTCCTGTTGTTACTGTTACTTTCTTATTTTGCTGTTGTTGCTGTTGTTGTCACTACACTTTATCCTGGCTGTTGCTGCTGGGTTGTCCTGCTGTCAGTTACCGCCTATCCTGCTGTCCTGTTGTCACTGGGTTACTTCCTATCTTGGCTGTCCTGCTGCTGCTGCTGTCACCGTTACCTCTTCATCCCGTTGCCGTCCTGTTGTCCTGCTGTTCACTGCTACCGCCCTATCCTGGGCCGTTCTGCTGTTTCACTGGGTCTTATCTCCTGCTGCCTTTACCTAATTATGTTACTGTTATCCTGCTGTTGTTGTTCCTGACTTGATTCTGTTGTTGCTGATGTGCTACTTACTGTTACTGTTCCTAAGCTCCTCGTTGTGGTCCACCGTACAACACGATACACTTTTTTTGCCTTCGTCTTCAAGCTTAATAAATTATCAACGTTGTTTATTTACCTTTGTATTTATTTATTTTGTCATTACGTTAGTCGTCCAAGACTTTATCTCCCCTGACCTGACTGGATAATGACTTTCGAGCATGAGGGGGATTCTCTCTCTCTCTCTCTCTCGCTCTCTTCTCTCTCTCTCGCCTCTTCTCTTCTCGTTTCTCTCTCTCTCTCTCTCCAAGTAAGAGTCTTGGGGAGTCTTACTGCTGTCAGGAGTCTAGAGGGTCTTTGCTTTGATTAGCTTTGATAGTTCAGCTTCTCGTCGGCAGTCGCTCTGTGTCGCTGTTGTTGATTTGTAGTTCCGTGTGTTAGGTGAGTTTCAGGTGCTCCAGGTGAGTCTGAGAGGTCTTAGGTGAGTTTATAAAGAGTCCCAGGTGCCTTAGATCAGTCTCAGGTGTCCCAGGTGAGTCTCGGGTGAATCTTGCACATTTTCTCCTTAGTCTTACTGTACTGGTGTATGCTGGTGGGTGCAGTGGGTATAGGTAGTGGGGGCATACCCCGGTCCTTCACAACCCCCAGCAGCTAGTGGGTCACTCTACCACCCTGGCAGGATGCTGGTCCAGTGGTCCACCACCCAAGGCCTGTTCCGCCGTCCACAAGACACTCGAGACTGTACTATTTATTCCTGGGTGTACAAGGCCAGTATACAAGGCAGGGTGTACAAGGTGCTAGAATCGAACCTGGAGATCATCTACATGCAAGTCGGAACACCTTACCACTGAACCATAAGAATGTATGAACGTCTAATTCTCCATAAACTTTTCTTTTTTTTTTACACAACAATTTATCAGTTATCATTACCCTCAACATCTGTGTCTCATTCATGTCTGTGTTTGTCTGTTTTTAACCACCATACAAATATACATATTTATAGCACACACACACACACGCGCATGTACGTTTCTTTTACACAAGCAAGCAAAGATGATATAACATGAGTGTGTGTGTGTGTGCGTGAGGGAAGGAAGGAGGAAGGAAGGAAAGGAAGGAAGGTGAGGTAAGGTGAGAGGAGGTCTTATTAGTAAGGTTAGTTATTGTTATTACAGGTATGAGACAGAGGTTACCTGGCATACCAAACACCGTCATTATCTTCATTAGTGAGTACCAAACCCACCACACCTGAATACCAACACCTGCACACTCATCTGTTCTTCACTAAATCACAACCCCTAATTTGTCCCCTTATATATTATTGAGGTAATTATTTAGGTAATTTCTCTACCACATGATCGTCTTGTTCTCTTTTCAACCTAACCTAATCTAAACTAATCGGAAAAACTTTAATTAATTTTTGTCATTATCCATTCAAGAAACTAATGTGTTGCGTCATTAAAACTATCCATCCTCTGCGTCACATCATTAGCTACGGCAACTTTTATGCCTTTAATATTTACAACCATCCCTCTGTGTTACATCAGCAAAACGACCATCCGTGTCATATCATTGCAAATAACCCTTCGTATCTGTCATCAAACATCCAGTAGATCATCTAAGATAACCCTACGTGTCAGATTATTAAAACAAACCTACGTATTACATCAGTTTATTAACAACTTGCGTTCCTTGCTAATATCTCTCAGATGAAAAAAAAA
>NW_024716619.1:0-32733 GCF_018991925.1 Homarus americanus | reverse complement strand
GACAGTCCTGCACAGTATAGTACTTTGTGACAGTCCTCCACAGTACAGTACTTTGTGACAGTCCTTTTCAGTACAGTACTTTGTGGCAGTCCTCTACAGTACAGTACTTTGTGACAGTCTTCTACAGTACAGTACTTTGTGACAGTCCTCCACATTACAGTACTTTGTGACAGTCCTTTACAGTACAGTACTTTGTGACAGTTCTCCACAGTAAAGTACTTTATGACAGTCCTCTACAGTACAATACTTTGTGGCAGTCCTCTGCAGTACAGTACTTTGTGACGGTCCTGTACAGTACAGTACTTTGTGACAGTCCTCCACAGTAAAGTACTTTGTGACAGTCCTCCACAGTATAGTACTTTGTGACAGTCCTCTACAGTACAGTACTTTGTGACAGTCCTCCACAGTACAGTAGTTTATGACAGTCCTCCCCAGTACAGTACTTTGTGACAGTCCTATACAGTACAGTACAGTACTTTGTGGTCAGTTCTCCACAGTACAGTACTTTGTGACATCCTCCACAGTACAGTACTTTGTGACAGTCCTGCACAGTACAGTACTTTGTGACAGTCCTCTAGTGTACAGTGCTTTGTGACAATACTCTACAGTACAGTACTTTGTGACAGTCCTCCACAGCACAGTACTTTGTGACAGTCCTCTACTGTACAGTGCTTTGTGACATTACTCTACAGTACACTACTTTGTGACAGTCCTCCACAGTACAGTGCTTTGTGACAATACACTACAGTACTTTGTGACAGTCCTCTACTGTACAGTACTTTGTGATGGTCCTCTACTGTACAGTGCTTTGTGACAATACTCTACAGTACAGTACTTTGTGACAGTCCTCTACAGTACAGTACTTTGTAAAGGTGCTCTACTGTACAGTGCTTTGTGACAATACTCTACAGTACAGTACTTTGTGACAGTCCTACACAGTACAGTACTTTGTGACAGTCCTCTACTGTACAGTGTGTTGTGACAATACTCTACAGTACAGTACGTTGTGACAGTCCTCTACAGTACAGTACTTTGTGACAGTCCTCTACCATACAGTACTTTGTGACAGTCCTCCAATGTACAGTACTTTATGACAGTCTTCTACCGTACAGTACTTTGTGACAGTCCTTTACAGTACAGTACTTTGTTACAGTCCTCTACAGAACAGTACTTTGTGACAGTCCTCTACAGTACAGTACTTTGTGACAGTTCTCTACAGTACAGTACAGTACTTTGTGACAGTTCTCTACAGTACAGTACTTTGTGACAGTCCTCCACAGTACCGTACTTTGTGACAGTCCTCGACTGTACAGTACTTTGTAACAGTCCTCTACTGTACAGTGCTTTGTGACAATACTCTACAGTACAGTACTTTGTGACAGTCCTCCACAGTACAGCACTTTGTGACAGTCCTCCACTGTACAGTACTTCGTGACAGTCCTCTACAGTACAGTACTTTGTGAGAGTCCTCCACAGTACAGTAGTTTATGACAGTCCTCCACAGTACAGTACTTTGTGACAGTCCTGTACAGTACAGTACAGTACTTTGTGACAGTCCTCCCCTGTACAGAATTTTATGACAGTCCTCCGCAGTACAGTAGTTTATGAATGTCCTCCAAAGTACAGTACTTTGTGAGTCCTCTACAGTACAGTACATTACTTTGTGATAGTCCTCCACAGTTCAGTACATTGTGACAGTCCTCCACAGTACAGTACTTTGTGACAGTCCTCTACAGTACAGTACTTTGTGACAGTCCTCTACTGTACAGTGCTTTGTGACAATACTCTACAGTACAGTACTTTGTGACAGTCCTCTACAGTACAGTACTTTGTGACAGTGCTCTACTGTACAGTGCTTTGTAACAATACTCTACAGTACAGTACTTTGTGACAGTCCTCCACAGTACAGTACTTTGTGACAGTCCTCTACTGTACAGTGCTTTGTGACAATACTCTACAGTACACTACTTTGTGACAGTCCTCTACAGTACAGAACTTTATGAAAGTCCTCTACAGTACAATACTTTGTGACAGTCCTCTACTGTACAGTACTTTATGAGACTCCTCTACCATACAGTACTTTGTGACAGTCCTCCAATGTACAGTACTTTATGACAGTCTTCTACCGAACAGTACTTTGTGACAGTCCTCTACAGTACAGTACTTTGTGACAGTCCTCTACAGTACAGTGCTATGTGACAGTCCTCCACAGTACAGTACTTTGTGACAGTTCTCCACAGTACCGTATTTTGAGTCCTTTTCAGTACAGTACTTTGTGACAGTCCTCCTCTGTACGGTACTTTGTGACAGTCCTCTACAGTACAGTACTTTGTGACAGTCCTCCACAGAACAGTACTTTGTGACAGTCCTCTGCAGTACAGTACTTTGTATCATTCCTCTACATTACAGTACTTTGTGAGTCCTCTACAGTAGAGTACTTTGTGACAGTCCTCCACATTACAGTACTTTGAGTCTTCTACAGTGCAGTACTTTGAGTCCTCTACAGTCCAGTACTTTATGACAGTCCTCCACTTTACAGTACTTTGTGACAGTCCTTTACAGTACAGTACTTTATGACAGTCCTCTACAGTACAGTACTTTGTGACAGTCCTCCACAGTACCGTACTTTGTGACAGTCCTCCATAGTACAGTACTTTGTGACAGTCCTCTACAGTACAGTACTTTGTGAGAGTCCTCTTCAGTACAGTACTTTGTGAAAGTCCTCTACAGTACCGTACTTTCTGACAGTCTTCTACTGTACAGTACTTTCTGCCAGTCCTCTACAGTAGAGTACTTTGTGAGTCGTCTACAGTACAGTACTTTGACAGTTCTCCACAGTACAGTATTTTGACAGTCCTCCACAGTACAGTACTTTGTAACAGTCCTTTACAGTACAGAACTTTGTGACATTTCTCCACAGTAAAGTACTTTGTGACAGTCCTCCACAGTACAGTACGTTGCGACAGTCCCCTACTGTACAGTACTTTATGACAGTCCTCTACAGTACAGTACTTAGTGGCAGTCCTCTACAGTACGGTACTTTGTGACAGTCTTCTACAGTACAGTACTTTGTGACAGTCCTGCACAGTATAGTACTTTGTGACAGTCCTCCACAGTACAGTACTTTGTGACAGTCCTCCACAGTGCAGTACTTTGTGACAGTCCTCTACCGTACAGTACTTTGTGACAGTCCTCCACAGTACAATACTTTGTGACAGACCTCTACAGTACAGTACTTTGTGACAGTCATCCACAGTACAGTACTTTGTGACAGTCCTGCACAGTAAAGTACTTTGTTACAGTCCCCCACAGTACAGTACTTTATTACAGTCCTCTACAGTACACTACTATATGACAGTCCTCTACCATATAGTACTTTGTGACAGTCCTCTACAGTACAGTACTTTGTGACAGTCCTCTACAGTACAGTACTTTGTGACAGTCCTCCACAGTACAGTACTTTGTGACAGTCCTCTACACTGCAGTACTTTGATAGTCCTCCACAGTACAGTATTTTGATAGTCCTCCACAGTACAATACTTTGTGATAGTCCTTTACAGTACAGTACTTTGTAACAGTCCTCCACAGTAAAGTACTTTCTGACAGTCCTCCACAGTACAGTACTTTGTGACAGTCCTCCACAGTACAGTAGTTTATGACAGTCCTCCACAGTACAGTACTTTGTGACAGTCCTCTACAGTACAGTACTTTGTGCCATTCTTTTACTGTACAGTGCTTTGTGACAAAACTCTACAGTACAGTACTTTGTGACAGTCTTCCACAGTACAGTACTTTGTGACAGTCCTCTACTGTACAGTACTTTATGACATTCTTCTACCGTACAGTACTTTGTGACAGTCCTCTACAGTACAGTACAGTACTTTGTGACAGTTCTCTACAGTACAGTACTTTGTGACAGTCCTCCACAGTACCGTACTTTGTGACAGTCCTCGACTGTACAGTACTTTTAACAGTCCTCTACTGTACAGTGCTTTGTGACAATACTCTACAGTACAGTACTTTGTGACAGTCCTCCACAGTACAGCACTTTGTGACAGTCCTCCACTGTACAGTACTTCGTGACAGTCCTCTACAGTACAGTACTTTGTGACAGTCCTCCACAGTACAGTAGTTTATGACAGTCCTTCACAGTACAGTACTTTGTGACAGTCCTGTACAGTACAGTACAGTACTTTGTGACAGTCCTGTACAGTACAGTACAGTACTTTGTGACAGTCCTCCCCAGTACAGAATTTTATGACAGTCCTCCGCAGTACAATAGTTTATGAATGTCCTCCAAAGTACAGTACTTTGTGAGTCCTCTACAGTACAGTACATTACTTTGTGATAGTCCTCCACAGTTCAGTACATTGTGACAGTCCTCCACAGTACAGTACTTTGTGACAGTCCTCTACAGTACAGTACTTTGTGACAGTCCTCTACTGTACAGTGCTTTGTGACAATACTCTACAGTACAGTACTTTGTGACAGTCCTCTACAGTACAGTACTTTGTGACAGTGCTCTACTGTACAGTGCTTTGTAACAATACTCTACAGTACAGTGCTGTGGTCTCGTGCAATTACTTTGTGACGTCCTCACCACTGTGCAGTGCTGATAGTATACTGAGTACAGTGCTTTTCAAAAGCCAGTCCTCTACAGTACAGAACTTTATGACAGTCCTCTACAGTACAATACTTTGTGACAGTCCTCTACTGTACAGTACTTTATGAGACTCCTCTACCATACAGTACTTTGTGACAGTCCTCCAATGTACAGTACTTTATGACAGTCTTCTACCGAACAGTACTTTGTGACAGTCCTCTACAGTACAGTACTTTGTGACAGTCCTCTACAGTACAGTGCTATGTGACAGTCCTCCACAGTACAGTACTTTGTGACAGTTCTCCACAGTACCGTATTTTGAGTCCTTTACAGTACAGTACTTTGTGACAGTCCTCCTCAGTACGGTACTTTGTGACAGTCCTCTACAGTACAGTACTTTGTGACAGTCCTCCACAGTACAGTACTTTGTGACAGTCCTCCACAGAACAGTACTTTGTGACAGTCCTCTGCAGTACAGTACTTTGTATCAGTCCTCTACATTACAGTACTTTGTGAGTCCTCTTCAATAGAGTATTTTGTGACAGTCCTCCACATTACAGTATTTTGAGTCTTCTACAGTGCAGTACTTTGAGTCCTCTACAGTCCAGTACTTATGACAGTCCTCCACTTTACAGTACTTTGTGACAGTCCTTTACAGTACAGTACTTTATGACAGTCCTCTACAGTACAGTACTTTGTGACAGTCCTCCACAGTACCGTACTTTGTGACAGTCCTCCATAGTACAGTACTTTGTGACAGTCCTCTACAGTACAGTACTCTGTGAGAGTCCTCTTCAGTACAGTACTTTGTGAAAGTCCTCTACACTAAGGTACTTTCTGACAGTCCTTTACAGTACAGTACTTTATGACAGTCTTCTACTGTACAGTACTTTCTGCCAGTCCTCTCCAGTAGAGTACTTTGTGAGTCGTCTACAGTACAGAACTTTGACAGTTCTCCACAGTACAGTATTTTGACAGTCCTCCACAGTACAGTACTTTGTAACAGTCCTTTACAGTACAGTACTTTATGACAGTCCTCTACAGTACAGTACTTAGTGGCAGTCCTCTACAGTACGGTACTTTGTGACAGTCTTCTACAGTACAGTACTTTGTGACAGTCCTCCACAGTACAGTACTTTGTGACAGTCCTCCACAGTACATACTTTGTGACAGTCCTTTACAGTACAGTACTTTGTGACAGTTCTCCACAGTAAAGTACTTTGTGACAGTCCTCTATAGTACAATACTTTGTGGCAGTCCTCTACAGTACAGAACTTTGTGTCGGTCTTGTATAGTACAGTACTTAGTGACAGTCCTCCACAGTAAAGTACTTTGTGACAGTCCTCCATAGTACAGTACTTTGTGACAGTCCTCCACAGTACAGAACTTTGTGACAGTCCTCCACTGTACAGTACTTTGTGACAGTCCCCTACAGTACAGTACATTGTGACAGTCCTCTACAGTACAGTACAGTACTTTGTGACAATTCTCCACAGTACAGTACTTTGTGACAGTCCTCCACAGTACAGTACTTTGTGACAGTCCTCTACAGTACAGTACTTTGTGACAGTCCTCTACAGTACAGCATAGTACTTTGTGACAGTTCTCCACAGTACAGTACTTTGTGACAGTCCTCCACAGTACAGTACTTTGTGACAGTCCTCTACAGAACAGTACTTTGTGAGTCCTCTACAGTACAGTACTTTGTGACAGTCCTCTACAGTACAGTTCTTTGTGACAGTCCTCTACTGTACAGTACAGTACTTTGTGACAGTTCTCCACAGTACAGTACTTTGTTACAGTCCACCACAGTACAGAACATTGTGACAGTCCTCCACTGTACATTACTTTGTGACAGCCCTCTACAGTACAGTACTTTGTGACTGTCATCCACAGTACAGTAGTTTATGACAGTCCTCCACAGTACAGTACTTTGTGACAGTCCTCTACAGTACAGTGCTTTGTGACAGTCCTCCACAGTACAGTAGTTTATGACAGTCCTCCACAGTACAGTAGTTTATGACAGTCCTCCACAGTACAGTACTTTGTGACAGTCCTCTACAGTACAGTACTTTGTGCCATTCTTTTACTGTACAGTGCTTTGTGACAAAACTCTACAGTACAGTACTTTGTGACAGTCTTCCACAGTACAGTACTTTGTGACAGTCCTCTACTGTACAGTACTTTATGACAGTCTTCTACCGTACAGTACTTTGTGACAGTCCTCTACAGTACAGTACAGTACTTTGTGACAGTTCTCTACAGTACAGTACTTTGTGACAGTCCTCCACAGTACCGTACTTTGTGACAGTCCTCGACTGTACAGTACTTTTAACAGTCCTCTACTGTACAGTGCTTTGTGACAATACTCTACAGTACAGTACTTTGTGACAGTCCTCCACAGTACAGCACTTTGTGACAGTCCTCCACTGTACAGTACTTCGTGACAGTCCTCTACAGTACAGTACTTTGTGACAGTCCTCCACAGTACAGTAGTTTATGACAGTCCTCCACAGTACAGTACTTTGTGACAGTCCTGTACAGTACAGTACAGTACTTTGTGACAGTCCTGTACAGTACAGTACAGAACTTTGTGACAGTCCTGTACAGTACAGTACAGTACTTTGTGACAGTCCTGTACAGTACAGTACAGTACTTTGTGACAGTCCTCCCCAGTACAGAATTTTATGACAGTCCTCCGCAGTACAGTAGTTTATGAATGTCCTCCAAAGTACAGTACTTTGTGAGTCCTCTACAGTACAGTACATTACTTTGTGATAGTCCTCCACAGTTCAGTACATTGTGACAGTCCTCCACAGTACAGTACTTTGTGACAGTCCTCTACAGTACAGTACTTTGTGACAGTCCTCTACTGTACAGTGCTTTGTGACAATACTCTACAGTACAGTACTTTGTGACAGTCCTCTACAGTACAGTACTTTGTGACAGTGCTCTACTGTACAGTGCTTTGTAACAATACTCTACAGTACAGTACTTTGTGACAGTCCTCCACAGTACAGTACTTTGTGACAGTCCTCTACTGTACAGTGCTTTGTGACAATCCTCTACAGTACAGTACTTTGTGACAGTCCTCTACAGTACAGAACTTTATGACAGTCCTCTACAGTACAATACTTTGTGACAGTCCTCTACTGTACAGTACTTTATGAGACTCCTCTACCATACAGTACTTTGTGACAGTCCTCCAATGTACAGTACTTTATGACAGTCTTCTACCGAACAGTACTTTGTGACAGTCCTCTACAGTACAGTACTTTGTGACAGTCCTCTACAGTACAGTGCTATGTGACAGTCCTCCACAGTACAGTACTTTGTGACAGTTCTCCACAGTACCGTATTTTGAGTCCTTTACAGTACAGTACTTTGTGACAGTCCTCCTCAGTACGGTACTTTGTGACAGTCCTCTACAGTACAGTACTTTGTGACAGTCCTCCACAGTACAGTACTTTGTGACAGTCCTCCACAGAACAGTACTTTGTGACAGTCCTCTGCAGTACAGTACTTTGTATCAGTCCTCTACATTACAGTACTTTGTGAGTCCTCTTCAATAAAGTACTTTGTGACAGTCCTCCACATTACAGTATTTTGAGTCTTCTACAATGCAGTACTTTGAGTCCTCTACAGTCCAGTACTTATGACAGTCCTCCACTTTACAGTACTTTGTGACAGTCCTTTACAGTACAGTACTTTATGACAGTCCTCTACAGTACAGTACTTTGTGACAGTCCTCCACAGTACCGTACTTTGTGACAGTCCTCCATAGTACAGTACTTTGTGACAGTCCTCTACAGTACAGTACTTTGTGAGAGTCCTCTTCAGTACAGTACTTTGTGAAAGTCCTCTACACTACCGTACTTTCTGACAGTCCTTTACAGTACAGTACTTTATGACAGTCTTCTACTGTACAGTACTTTCTGCCAGTCCTCTACAGTAGAGTACTTTGTGAGTCGTCTACAGTACAGAACTTTGACAGTTCTCCACAGTACAGTATTTTGACAGTCCTCCACAGTACAGTACTTTGTAACAGTCCTTTACAGTACAGTACTTTGTGACATTTCTCCACAGTAAAGTACTTTGTGACAGTCCTCCACAGTACAGTACTTTGTGACAGTCCCCTACTGTACAGTACTTTATGACAGTCCTCTACAGTACAGTACTTAGTGGCAGTCCTCTACAGTACGGTACTTTGTGACAGTCTTCTACAGTACAGTACTTTGTGACAGTCCTCCACAGTACAGTACTTTGTGACAGTCCTCCACAGTACGTACTTTGTGACAGTCCTTTACAGTACAGTACTTTGTGACAGTTCTCCACAGTAAAGTACTTTGTGACAGTCCTCTACAGTACAATACTTTGTGGCAGTCCTCTACAGTACAGTACTTTGTGACGGTTTTGTATAGTACAGTACTTAGTGACAGTCCTCCACAGTAAAGTACTTTGTGACAGTCCTCCACAGTACAGTACTTTGTGACAGTCCTCCACAGTACAGAACTTTGTGACAGTCCTCCACTGTACAGTACTTTGTGACAGTCCTCTACAGTACAGTACATTGTGACAGTCCTCTACAGTACAGTACAGTACTTTGTGACAATTCTCCACAGTACAGTACTTTGTGACAGTCCTCCACAGGACAGTACTTTGTGACAGTTCTCTACAGTACAGTACTTTGTGACAGTCCTCTACAGTACAGCATAGTACTTTGTGACAGTTCTCCACAGTACAGTACTTTGTGACAGTCCTCCACAGTACAGTACTTTGTGACAGTCCTCTACAGAACAGTACTTTGTGAGTCCTCTACAGTACAGTACTTTGTGACAGTCCTCTACAGTACAGTACTTTGTGACAGTCCTCTACTGTACAGTACAGTACTTTGTGACAGTTCTCCACAGTAGAGTACTTTGTTACAGTCCACCACAGTACAGAACATTGTGACAGTCCTCCACTGTACATTACTTTGTGACAGCCCTCTACAGTACAGTTCTTTGTGACTGTCCTCCACAGTACAGTAGTTTATGACAGTCCTCCACAGTACAGTACTTTGTGACAGTCCTCTACAGTACAGTGCTTTGTGACAGTCCTCCACAGTACAGTAGTTTATGACAGTCCTCCACAGTACAGTAGTTTATGACAGTCCTCCACAGTACAGTACTTTGTGACAGTCCTCTACAGTACAGTACTTTGTGCCAGTCTTTTACTGTACAGTGCTTTGTGACAAAACTCTACAGTACAGTACTTTGTGACAGTCTTCCACAGTACAGTACTTTGTGACAGTCCTCTACTGTACAGTACTTTATGACAGTCTTCTACCGTACAGTACTTTGTGACAGTCCTCTTCAGTACAGTACTTTGTGACAGTTCTCCACAGTAAAGTACTTTGTGACAGTCCTCCACAGTAAAGTACTTTGTGACAGTCCTCTACAGTACAGTACTTTGTGACAGTCCTCTACCATACAGTACTTTATGAAAGTCCTCCAATGTACAGTACTTTATGACAGTCTTCTACCGTACAGTACTTTGTGACAGTCCACTACAGTACAGTACTTTGTGACAGTTCTCCACAGTAAAGTACTTTGTGAAGGTCCTCCACCATACAGTACTTTGTGACAGTCCTCTACAGTACAGTACTTTGTGACAGTCCTCTACCGCACAGTACTTTGTGACAGTCCTCGACAGTACAGAACTTTGTGACAGTCCTCTACTGTACAGTACTTTGTGAGTCCTCCACAGTACAGTACATTGTGACAGTCCTCTACCGCACAGTACTTTGTGACAGTCCTTTACAGTACAGTACTTTGAGACAGTCCTCTACAGTAAAGTACTTTGTGACAGTCCTCTACTGTACAGTACTTTATGACAGTCCTCAACAGTACAGTACTTTGTGGCAGTCCTCTACAGTACAGTACTTTGTGACAGTCTTCTACAGTACAGTACTTTGTGACAGTCCTCCACAGTACAGTACTTTGTGACAGTCCTCCACAGTATAGCACCAGTCCTCCACAGTACAGTACTTTGTGACAGTCCTCCACAGTACAGTACTTTGTGACAGTCCTCCACAGTACAGTACTTTGTGACAGTCCTCTACAGTACAGTACAGTACTTTGTGACAGTCCTCTACAGAACAGTACAGTACTTTGTGACAGTCCTCCACAGTATAGTAGTATATGACAGTCCTCCACAGTACAGTAGTTTATGACAGTCCTCCACAGTACAGTACATTGTGGCAGTCCTCTACAGTACAGTACTTTATGACAGTCTTCTACAGTACAGTACTTTGTGACAGTCCTCCACAGTACAGTACTTTGTGACAGTCCTTTACAGTACAGTACTTTGTGACAGTTTTCCACAGTAAAGTACTTTGTGACAGTCCTCCACAGTACAGAACTTTGTGACAGTCCTCTACCGTACAGTACATTGTGACAGTCCTCTACAGTACAGTACTTTGTGACAGTCCTCGATAGTACAGTAGTTTCTGACAGTCCTCCCCAGTACAGTACTTTGTGACAGTCCTATACAGTACAGTACTTTGTGACAGTCCTTTACCGTACAGTACTTTGTGACAGTTCTCCACAGTACAGTACTTTGTGACAGTCCTCCACAGTACAGTACTTTGTGACAGTCCTCTACAGTACAGTACATTGTGACAGTCCTCTACAGTACAGTACTTTGTGACAGTCCTCTACAGTACAGTACATTGTGACAGTCCTCCAAAGTACAGTACTTTGTGACAGTCCTCTACAGTACAGTACTTTGTGGCAGTCCTCTACAGTACAGTACTTTATGACAGTCTTCTACAGCACAGTACTTTGTGACAGTCCTCCACAGTACAGTACTTTGTGACAGTCCTTTACAGTACAGTACTTTGTGACAGTTCTCCACAGTAAAGTACTTTGTGACAGTCCTCCACAGTACAGAACCTTGTGACAGTCCTCTACCGTACAGTACATTGTGACAGTCCTCTACAGTACAGTACTTTGTGACAGTCCTCGACAGTACAGTAGTTTCTGAGTCCTCCCCAGTACAGTACTTTGTGACAGTCCTCCTCAGTACAGTATTTTGTGACAGTCCTTTACAGTACAGTACTTTGTGACAGTTCTCCACAGTAAAGTACTTTGTGACAGTCCTCCACAGTACAGTACTTTGTGACAGTCCTTTACAGTACAGTACATTGTGACAGTCCTCTACAGTACAGTACTTTGTGACAGTCCTCGAGAGTACAGTAGTTTCTGACAGTCCTCCCCAGTACAGTACTTTGTGACAGTCCTATATAGTACAGTACAGTACTTAGTGGTCAGTTCTCCACAGTACAGTACTTTCTGACATCCTCCACAGTACAGTACTTTGTGACAGTCCTCCACAGTACAGTACTTTGTGACAGTCCTCCATAGTACAGTACTTTGTGACAGTCCTTTACAGTACAGTACTTTGTGACAGTTCTGAACAGTAAATTACTTTGTGACAGTCCTGTACAGTACAGTACGTTGTGACAGTCCTCTACTGTACAGTGCTTTGTGACAATACTCTACAGTACAGTACTTTGTGACAGTCCTCCACAGTACAGTACTTTGTGACAGTCCTCTACTGTACAGTGCATTGCGACAATACTCTACAGTACAGTACTTTGTGACAGTCCTCTACTGTACAGTGCTTTGTGACAATACTCTACAGTACAGTACTTTGTGACAGTCCTCTACTGTACAGTGCTTTGTGACAATACTCTACTGGACAGTGCTTTGTGACAATACTCTACACTACAGTACTCTGTGACAGTCCTCCACAGTACAGTACTTTGTGACGGTCCTCTACTGTACAGTGCTTTGTAACAATACTCTACAGTACAGTACTTTGTGACAGTCCTCTACAGTACAGTACTTTGTGACAGTCCTCTACCATACAGTACTTTGTGACAGTCCTCCAATGTACAATACTTTATGACAGTCTTCTACCGTACAGTACTTTGTGACAGTCCTCTACAGTACAGTACTTTGTGACAGTCCTCTACAGTACAGTACAGTACTTTGTGATAGTTCTCCACAGCACAGTACTTTGTGACAGTCATCCACAGTACAGTACTTTGTGACAGTCCTCCACTGTACATTACTTTGTGACAGTCCTCTACAGTACAGTACTTTGTGACTGTCCTCCACAGTACAGTAGTTTATGACAGTCCTCCACAGTACAGTACTTTGTGACAGTCCTCTACAGTACAGTACTTTGTGGCAGTCCTCTACAGTACAGTACTTTGTGACAGTCTTCTACAGTACAGTACTTTGTGACAGTCCTCCACAGTAAAGTACTTTGTGACAGTCCTCTCCAGTACAATACTTTGTGACAGTCCTCCACAGTACAGTACTTTGTGACAGTCCTCCACAGTACAGTACTTTGTGACAGTCCTCCACAGTACAGTACTTTGTGACAGTCCTCCACAGTACAGTACTTTGTGACAGTCCTCCACAGTACAGTAGTTTATGACAGTCCTCCACAGTACAGTACTTTGTGACAGTCCTCTACAGTACAGTACAGTACTTTGTGACAGTCCTCTACAGTACAGTACAGTAGTTTGTGAGTCCTCCACAGTACAGTAGTATATGACAGTCCTCCACAGTACAGTAGTTTATGACAGTCCTCCACACTACAGTACTTTGTGGCAGTCCTCTACAGTACAGTACTTTGTGGCAGTCCTCTACAGTACAGTACTTTGTGACAGTCTTCTACAGTACAGTACTTCTACAGTACAGTACTTTGTGAGTCCTCCACAGTACAGTACTTTGTGACAGTCCTTTACAGTACAGTACTTTGTGACAGTTCTCAACAGTAAAGTACTTTGTGACAGTCCTCTACAGTACAATACTTTGTGGCAGTCCTCTACAGTACAGTACTTTGTGACGGTCCTGTACAGTACAGTACTTTGTGACAGTCCTCCACAGTAAAGTACTTTGTGACAGTACTCCACAGTATAGTACTTTGTGACAGTCTTCTACAGTACAGTACTTTGTGACAGTCCTCCAAAGTACAGTAGTTTATGACAATCCTCCCCAGTACAGTACTTTGTGACAGTCCTATACAGTACAGTACAGTGCTTTGTGGTCAGTTCTCCACAGTACAGTACTTTGTGGCAGTCCTGTACAGTACAGTACTTTGTGGCAGTCCTCTACAGTACAGTACTTTGTGACAGTCTTCTACAGTACAGTACTTTGTGACAGTCCTCCACAGTACAGTACTTTGTGACAGTCCTTTACAGTACAGTACATTGTGACAGTTCTCCACAGTAAAGTACTTTGTGACAGTCCTCTACAGTACAATACTTTGTGGCAGTCCTCTACAGTACAGTACTTTGTGACGGTCCTGTACAGTACAGTACTTTGTGACAGTCCTCCACAGTAAAGTACTTTGTGACAGTCCTCCACAGTATAGTACTTTGTGACAGTCCTCTACAGTACAGTACTTTGTGACAGTCCTCCACAGTACAGTAGTTTATGACAGTCCTCCCCAGTACAGTACTTTGTGACAGTCCTATACAGTACAGTACAGTACTTTGTGACAGTCCTCCATAGTACAGTACTTTGTGACAGTCCTTTACAGTACAGTACTTTGTGACAGTTCTCAACAGTAAAGTACTTTGTGACAGTCCTGCACAGTACAGTACTTTGTGACAGTCCTCTAGTGTACAGTGCTTTGTGACAATACTCTACAGTACAGTACTTTGTGACAGTCCTCCACAGCACAGTACTTTGTGACAGTCCTCTACTGTACAGTGCTTTGTGACATTACTCTACAGTACACTACTTTGTGACAGTCCTCCACAGTACAGTGCTTTGTGACAATACACTACAGTACTTTGTGACAGTCCTCTACTGTACAGTGCTTTGTGACAATACTCTACAGTACAGTACTTTGTGACAGTCCTCTACAGTACAGTACTATGTAACAGTGCTCTACTGTACAGTGCTTTGGGACAATACTCTACAGTACAGTACTTTGTGACAGTCCTACACAGTACAGTACTTTGTGACAGTCCTCTACTGTACAGTGTGTTGTGACAATACTCTACAGTACAGTACTTTGTGACAGTCCTCTACAGTACAGTACTTTGTGACAGTCCTCTACCATACAGTACTTTGTGACAGTCCTACAATGTACAGTACTTTATGACAGTCTTCTTCCGTACAGAACTTTGTGACAGTCCTTTATAGTACAGTACTTTGTTACAGTCCTCTACACAACAGTACTTTGTGACAGTCCTCTACAGTACAGTACTTTGTGACAGTCCTCTACAGTACAGTACAGTACTTTGTGACAGTTCTCCACAGTACAGTACTTTGTGACAGTCCTCCACAGTACAGTACTCTGTGACAGTCCTCCACTGTACATTACTTTGTGACAGTCCTCTACAGTACAGTACTTTGTGACAGTTCTCCACAATACAGTAGTTTATGACAGTCCTCCACAGTACAGTAGTTTATGACAGTCCTCCACAGTCCAGTACTCTGTGACAGTCTTCTACAGTACAGTACTTTGTGAGTCCTCTACAGTACAGTACTTTGTGCCACTCCTCTACTGTACAGTGCTTTGTGACAATACTCTACAGTACAGTACTTTGTGACAGTCCTCCACAGTACAGTACTTTGTAACAGTCCTCTACAGTACAGTACAGTACTTTGTGACAGTTCTCCACAGTACAGTACTTTGTGACAGTCCTCCACAGTACAGTACTTTGTGACAGTCCTCCACAGTACAGTACTTTGTGACAGTCCTCCACTGTACATTACTTTGTGACAGTCCTCTACAGTACAGTACTTTGTGACAGTCCTCCACAGTACAGTACTTTATGACAGTCCTCCACAGTACAGTACTTTGTGACAGTCCTCTACAGTACAGTACTTTGTGACAGTCCTCCACAGTACAGTAGTTTATGACAGTCCTCCACAGTACAGTACTTTGTGACAGTCCTCTACAGTACAGTACTTTGTGACAGTCCTCTACAGTACAGTACTTTGTGACAGTCCTCCACCGTACAGTGCTTTGTGACAGTCCTCTACTGTACAGTGCTTTGTGACAATACTCTACAGTACAGTACTTTGTGACAGTCCTCCACACTACAGTACTTTGTGACAGTCCTCTACTGTACAGTGATTTGTGAAATACTCTACAGTACAGTACTTTGTGACAGTCCTCTACAGTACAGTACTTTGTGACAGTGCTCTACTATACAGTGCTTTGTGACAATACTCTACAGTACAGTACTTTGTGACAGTCCTCCACAGTACAGTACTTTGTGACAGTCCTCTACTGTACAGTGCTTTGTGAGAATACTCTACAGTACAGTACTTTGTGACAGTCCTCTACAGTACAGAACTTTATGACAGTCCTCTACAGTACAGAACTTTGTGACAGTCCTTTACAGTACAGTACTTTGTGCTAGTCCTCTACTGTACAGTACTTTGTAAGTCCTCCACAGTACAGTGCTTTGTGACAGTCCTCTACAGTAGAGTATTTTGTGAGTCCTCTACAGTACAGTACTTTATGACAGACCTGTACAGAACAGTACTCTGTGACAGTCCTCTACAGTACAGTACTTTGTGACAGTCCTCTACAGTACAGTACTTTGTGACAGTCCTCCACAGTACAGTACTTTGTGACAGTCCTCTACACTGCAGTACTTTGATAGTCCTCCACAGTACAGTATTTTGATAGTCCTCCACAGTACAATACTTTGTGATAGTCCTTTACAGTACAGTACTTTGTAACAGTCCTCCACAGTAAAGTACTTTGTGACAGTCCTCCACAGTACAGTACTTTGTGACAGTCCTCCACAGTACAGTAGTTTATGACAGTCCTCCACAGTACAGTACTTTGTGACAGTCCTCTACAGTACAGTACAGTACTTTGTGACAGTCCTCTACAGTACAGTACAGTAGTTTGTGAGTCCTCCACAGTACAGTAGTATATGACAGTCCTCCACAGTACAGTAGTTTATGACAGTCCTCCACACTACAGTACTTTGTGGCAGTCCTCTACAGTACAGTACTTTGTGGCAGTCCTCTACAGTACAGTACTTTGTGACAGTCTTCTACAGTACAGTACTTTGTAACAGTCCTCCACAGTACAGTACTTTGTGACAGTCCTTTACAGTACAGTACTTTGTGACAGTTCTCCACAGTAAAGTACTTTGTGACAGTCCTCTACAGTATAATACTTTGTGGCAGTCCTCTACAGTACAGTACTTTGTGACGGTCCTGTACAGTACAGTACTTTGTGACAGTCCTCCACAGTAAAGTACTTTGTGACAGTCCTCCACAGTATAGTACTTTGTGACAGTCTTCTACAGTACAGTACTTTGTGACAGTCCTCCAAAGTACAGTAGTTTATGACAATCCTCCCCAGTACAGTACTTTGTGAGTCCTATACAGTACAGTACAGTACTTTGTGGTCAGTTCTCCACAGTACAGTACTTTGTGGCAGTCCTGTACAGTACAGTACTTTGTGGCAGTCCTCTACAGTACAGTACTTTGTGGCAGTCTTCTACAGTACAGTACTTTGTGACAGTCCTCCACAGTACAGTACTTTGTGACAGTCCTTTACAGTACAGTACTTTGTGACAGTTCTCCACAGTAAAGTACTTTGTGACAGTCCTCTACAGTACAGTACTTTGTGGCAGTCCTCTTACAGTACAGTACTTTGTGAGTCCTTGTACAGTACAGTACTTTGTGACAGTCCTCCACAGTATAGTACTTTGTGACAGTCCTCTACAGTACAGTACTTTGTGACAGTCCTCCACAGTACAGTAGTTTATGACAGTCCTCCCCAGTACAGTACTTTGTGACAGTCCTATACAGTACAGTACAGTACTTTGTGACAGTCCTCCATAGTACAGTACTTTGTGACAGTCCTTTACAGTACAGTACTTTGTGACAGTTCTCAACAGTAAAGTACTTTGTGACAGTCCTGCACAGTACAGTACTTTGTGACAGTCCTCTAGTGTACAGTGCTTTGTGACAATACTCTACAGTACAGTACTTTGTGACAGTCCTCCACAGCACAGTACTTTGTGACAGTCCTCTACTGTACAGTGCTTTGTGACATTACTCTACAGTACACTACTTTGTGACAGTCCTCCACAGTACAGTGCTTTGTGACAATACACTACAGTACTTTGTGACAGTCCTCTACTGTACAGTGCTTTGTGACAATACTCTACAGTACAGTACTTTGTGACAGTCCTCTACAGTACAGTACTATGTAACAGTGCTCTACTGTACAGTGTGTTGTGACAATACTCTACAGTACAGTACTTTGTGACAGTCCTACACAGTACAGTACTTTGTGACAGTCCTCTACTGTACAGTGTGTTGTGACAATACTCTACAGTACAGTACTTTGTGACAGTCCTCTACAGTACAGTACTTTGTGACAGTCCTCTACCATACAGTACTTTGTGACAGTCCTCCAATGTACAGTACTTTATGACAGTCTTCTACCGTACAGTACTTTGTGACAGTCCTTTATAGTACAGTACTTTGTTACAGTCCTCTACAGAACAGTACATTGTGACAGTCCTGTACAGTACAGTACTTTGTGACAGTCCTCTACAGTACAGTACTATGTAACAGTGCTCTACTCTACAGTGCTTTATGACAATCCTCCCCAGTACAGTACTTTGTGAGTCCTATACAGTACAGTACAGTACTTTGTGGTCAGTTCTCCACAGTACAGTACTTTGTGGCAGTCCTGTACAGTACAGTACTTTGTGGCAGTCCTCTACAGTACAGTACTTTGTGGCAGTCTTCTACAGTACAGTACTTTGTGACAGTCCTCCACAGTACAGTACTTTGTGACAGTCCTTTACAGTACAGTACTTTGTGACAGTTCTCCACAGTAAAGTACTTTGTGACAGTCCTCTACAGTACAATACTTTGTGGCAGTCCTCTACAGTACAGTACTTTGCGACGGTCCTGTACAGTACAGTACTTTGTGACAGTCCTCAACAGTAAAGTACTTTGTGACAGTCCTCTACAGTACAGTACTTTGTGACAGTCCTCCACAGTACAGTATTTTATGACAGTCCTCCCCAGTACAGTACTTTGTGACAGTCCTATACAGTACAGTACAGTACTTTGTGACAGTCCTCCATAGTACAGTACTTTGTGACAGTCCTTTACAGTACAGTTTTTTGTGACAGTTCTCAACAGTAAAGTTCTTTGTGACAGTCCTCCACAGTACAGTACTTTGTGACAGTCCTCTAGTGTACAGTGCTTTGTGACAATACTCTACAGTACAGTACTTTGTGACAGTCCTCCACAGCACAGTACTTTGTGACAGTCCTCTACTGTACAGTGCTTTGTGACATTACTCTACAGTACACTACTTTGTGACAGTCCTCCACAGTACAGTGCTTTGTGACAATACACTACAGTACTTTGTGACAGTCCTCTACTGTACAGTGCTTTGTGGCAATACTCTACAGTGCAGTACTTTGTGACAGTCCTCTACAGTACAGTGCTATGTAACAGTGCTCTACTGTACAGTGTGTTGTGACAATACTCTACAGTACAGTACTTTGTGACAGTCCTACACAGTACAGTACTTTGTGACAGTCCTCTACTGTACAGTGTGTTGTGACAATACTCTACAGTACAGTACTTTGTGACAGTCCTCTACAGTACAGTACTTTGTGACAGTCCTCTACCATACAGTACTTTGTGACAGTCCTCCAATGTACAGTACTTTATGACAGTTTTCTACCGTACAGTACTTTGTGACAGTCCTTTATAGTACAGTACTTTGTTACAGTCCTCTACAGAACAGTACATTGTGACAGTCCTCTACAGTACAGTACTTTGTGACAGTCCTCTACAGTACAGTACTATGTAACAGTGCTCTACTCTACAGTGCTTTGTGACAATACTCTACAGTACAGTACTTTGTGACAGTCCTACACAGTACAGTATTTTGTGACAGTCCTCTACTGTACAGTGTGTTGTGACAATACTCTACAGTACAGTACTTTGTGACAGTCCTCTACAGTACAGTACATTGTGACAGTCCTCTACCATACAGTACTTTGTGACAGTCCTCCAATGTACAGTACTTTATGACAGTCTTCTACCGTACAGTACTTTGTGACAGTCCTTTATAGTACAGTACTTTGTTACAGTACTCTACAGTACAGTACTTTGTGACAGTCCTCTACAGTACAGTACTATGTAACAGTGCTTTGTGACAATACTCTACAGTACAGTACTTTGTGACAGTCCTACACAGTACAGTACTTTGTGACAGTCCTCTACTGTACAGTGTGTTGTGACAATACTCTACAGTACAGTACTTTGTGACAGTCCTCTACAGTACAGTACTTTGTGACAGTCCTCTACCATACAGTACTTTGTGACAGTCCTCCAATGTACAGTACTTTATGACAGTCTTCTACCGTACAGTACTTTGTGACAGTCCTTTATAGTACAGTACTTTGTTACAGTCCTCTACAGAACAGTACTTTGTGACAGTCCTCTACAGTACAGTACTTTGTGACAGTCCTCTACAGTACAGTACAGTACTTTGTGACAGTTCTCCACAGTACAGTACTTTGTGACAGTCCTCCACAGTACAGTACTTTGTGACAGTCCTCTACAGTACAGTACTTTGTGACAGTTCTCCACAGTACAGTAGTTTATGACAGTCCTCCACAGTACAGTACTTCGTGACAGTCCTCTAGAGTACAGTACTTTGTGACAGTCCTCCACAGTACAGTAGTTTATGACAGTCCTCCACAGTACAGTAGTTTATGACAGTCCTCCACAGTACAGTACTTTGTGACAGTCTTCTACAGTACAGTAATTTGTGAGTCCTCTACAGTACAGTACTTTGTGCCAGTCCTCTACTGTACAGTGCTTTGTGACAATACTCTACAGTACAGTACTTTGTGACAGTCCTCCACAGTACAGTACTTTGTAAGTCCTCTACAGTACAGTACAGTACTTTGTGACAGTCCTCCACAGTACAGTACTTTGGACAGTCCTCCACAGTACAGTACTTTGTGACAGTCCTCCACAGTACAGTACTTTGTGACAGTCCTCCACTGTACATTACTTTGTGACAGTCCTCTACAGTACAGTACTTTGTGACAGTCCTCCACAGTACAGTAGTTTATGACAGTCCTCCACAGTACAGTACTTTGTGACAGTCCTCTACAGTACAGTACTTTGTGACAGTCCTCCACAGTATGTAGTTTGTGACAGTCCTCTACTGTACAGTGCTTTGTGACACAGTACTCTCCACAGTACAGTACTTGTGACAGTCCTCCACAGTACAGTACTGTGACAGTCCTCCACTGTACATTACTTTGTGACAGTCCTCTACAGTACAGTACTTTGTGACAGTCCTCCACAGTACAGTAGTTTACAAGTCCTCCACAGTACAGTACTTTGACAGTCCTCTACAGTACAGTACTTTGTGACAGTCCTCCACAGTACAGTACTTTGTGACAGTCCTCTACTGTACAGTGCTTTGTGACAATACTCTACAGTACAGTACTTTGTGACAGTCCTCTACAGTACAGTACTTTGTGACAGTCCTCCACACTACAGTATTTTGTGACAGTCCTCTACTGTACAGTGATTTGTGAAATACTCTACAGTACAGTACTTTGTGACAATACTCTACAGTACAGTACTTTGTGACAGTCCTCTACAGTACAGAACTTTATGACAGTCCTCTACAGTACAGTACTTTGTGACAGTCCTCTACTGTACAGTACTTTGTGACAATACTCTACAGTACAGTACTTTGTAAGTCCTCCACAGTACAGTGCTTTGTGACAGTCCTCTACAGTAGAGTACTTTGTGAGTCCTCTACAGTACAGTACTTTGTGACAGTCCTCTACTGTACAGTGCTTTGTGACAATACTCTACAGTACAGTACTTTGTGACTCCTTTACAGTACAGTACTTTGTGCTAGTCCTCTACTGTACAGTGCTTTGTGACAGTCCTCTACAGTACAGTACTTTGTAAGTCCTCCACAGTACAGTGCTTTGTGACAGTCCTCTAGAGTAGAGTACTTTGTGAGTCCTCTACAGTACAGTACTTTGTGACAGTCCTCTACTGTACAGTGCTTTGTGACAATACTCTACAGTACAGTACTTTGTGACTCCTTTACAGTACAGTACTTTGTGACAGTCCTCCACACTACAGTATTTTGTGACAGTCCTCTACTGTACAGTGCTTTGTGAAATACTCTACAGTACAGTACTTTGTGACAATACTCTACAGTACAGTACTTTGTGACAGTCCTCTACAGTACAGTACTTTGTGACAGTCCTCTACTGTACAGTGCTTTGTGACAATACTCTACAGTACAGTACTTTGTGACTCCTTTACAGTACAGTACTTTGTGCTAGTCCTCTACTGTACAGTGCTTTGTGACAGTCCTCTACAGTACAGTACTTTGTAAGTCCTCCACAGTACAGTGCTTTGTGACAGTCCTCTACAGTAGAGTACTTTGTGAGTCCTCTACAGTACAGTACTTTGTGACAGTCCTCTACAGTACAGTACTTTGTGACAGTCCTCTACAGTACAGTACTTTGTGACAGTCCTCTACAGTACAGTACTTTGTGACAGTCCTCCACAGTACAGTACTTTGTGAGTCCTCTACACTGCAGTACTTTGTGACAGTCCTCTACAGTACAGTACTTTGTGACAGTTCTCCACAGTACAGCATTTTGATAGTCCTCCACAGTACAGCATTTTGATAGTCCTCCACAGTACAGTATTTTGATAGTCCTCCACAGTACAGTACTTTGTGACAGTCCTCCACAGTACAGTACTTTGTGACAGTCCTCCACAGTACAGTACTTTGCGACAGTCCTCTACTGTACAGTTCTTTGTGACAATACTCTACAGTACAGTACTTTGTGACAGTCCTCTACAGCACAGTACTTTGTGACAGTCCTTCACAGTACAGTGCTTTGTGACAATACTCTACAGTACAGAACTTTATGGCACAGTACAGAACTTTATGGCAGTCCTCTACAGTACAGTACTTTATGGCAGTCCTCCACAGTACAGAACTTTATGACAGTTCTCCACAGAACAGAACTTTATGACAGTCCTCCACAGTACAGTACTTTATGACAGTCCTCTACAGTACAGAACTTCATGACAGTCCTCTACAGTTTAGAATTTTGTGATAGTCCTCTGCAGTACAGTACTTTCTGACACTGTCTACCACAGTACACTTTGTGACTTAGTTTAGCATAATAAACTTAGCTAATCCACCAGAATACAAGCACTTCTTTCTCTTCCTTCATCCAGCATGGTGACAATGCCAGCAATATACAAAGAAAACAGTAAATAACCCAAATGAACTTGTAATTAGAGAGAGTTCTTATATTTACTCTTGTCTCCATCACAGGTATGAATGGAGGTCTTACTATAAATGGTTTACCTTCTTTACTTACCATCACATGGAGAGGCAGATGTTGTTACTGGACAGCCACACCTCTTGGCATCTCCCACACAACACTTACACAGTTCTCCTTATATACTTTGGTCATGAATCACCTTCTCAAAGAATAAATAATTATATTAACATTCCAAACTTATCATCTACCTAGTACCTGTATCTTCACCATCTTATTCTCTTTAGGACTTGAGGTAGCAGCTGCTTGTATTGTAAACTATTGCCCAAATAATTCATTCACTGAGCTGTGTGTATGTTTGGTGTTGTCACAAGTGAATTACTGACCAGGTGTTAACAATATCATGATAAACCTTCCAACCACAACAATGAAGTTTATCCTTTATGTACGACCTGACTGCATCCAGCTGGGTCAATCGCCAGTAACAATACCAATTCACTTTGACTAAATGACTGATGGAATTTCCTGACCAGCTGGCACTCTTCATCAAGTTCAGTTACAATTTAACTTTGACTCTGAATAAAGACTTTTGACTCTAGGTAGACATTTAACTTTTGTTAGGCATTTGTCTCTTGGTTGACTTTCAGCAAAATTCAGACTCTTTTATGAAGTCTGTTATACTTCTTCCATCACACACAGTTGGAGGAGAGATGTAAATATAGGCCATAAGTAGACTAACTCTTCCCTCTCTCTATCTACAATTGCAATAAACTGTTTACATCTACAAAAGTGAGTGATCTAAAATATAAGTTTACTGCCAAAGAAAAAGGCAGAATGTTTTTCAATATGGTCCATAATGTCACAATGTCAATCTTATTAGGACAGTCATTTGTTACTTCCTGTGAGTAGTCCCTGTGGACAGTTACCTGAAGTTCTTGTTCCTTCAGTGTTAAACAAAGACTATGATTAAATACTGTAGTAGAACCTCGATAAATTGGACTAATTGGGACAGACCCCAGTCCAAAAAATGCAAAAGTCCAAAAAAATCAAATATATATGGGGGGTGTGGAGATGACACTGCTTATCCAAAATGTTTAAAGAAAATCAGTTGTTATAATGTTATTGCTACACTTCAATAACTAAGGTCTTTAAGTGTATAACAAGGTTATTAAGAGAATATCACATCAGCAATATAAAAATATGAAATGGAACTCTCTAGGTTGAAAGTTATACTTAAGTCTGGTTGCCAACAACTGTTTTCACTGAAATGATTACAGTACTATGTAAGTTACCACAAAATTTGTTTTATAAATAAAGATAAATCTGTATACTGTACAGAACTATAAAGATAAAATTTAAAACAAATAAGTGTAGGAGTATATTGTATGTGGCAGATGAGTGATCTGATAGTACCCGTGGGTAGCTCCCTCCCCCAAATCCTGCTTAACGCGTCTTTATGCAATTTCACCATAATTCTCCTATCATTTAGGTTCATTTGGTTTCAGGTTGATAAAATATCAACATAAAAGAATCAACTTTCCAGAAAAAAGAATCTCACACTCAACACCATGAATCATTTATTTACAAAGGATAAACAGCTGATCGGCTTAGCTCCTTCACCATTCATGATTACTGCAACGTCTGTCTTCAACACTTAATAAATTAGTACAGTACAGAACTGTCAAGTATTTACAGTAAGTACTTGTATAAAGTCGTCCCGTTTAACTTTGTTTCGGTACTAAGTCGACCCTCGTTAATTCAGACCCAGTTGCAATTGGGGTTGCAATTTCAAATTCTGTGTCACTACTAAGGATTAATGAAGTCTCTGGTGCACTCTAAGATTAAGAGAAAACGGACGACTCAGGCGTCCTGAAGTGAGAGAAAATGGACTCCTATGACGGGGCACTCAAATAAAGAGACATGGCTACACGTTTTGTGGACTACCCACTGTACAGTATCCTTTTCATCACTTTGTAATAAACCTCGTCATGCCTATGTGTGTTTCTGATAATTACCATAACATTATATATCTATATATTTAGCAGTTGTACAAACACAAGGCCTCACACATGCCACTCAAACTGACAGACTTGACAAGCTTTACCAACCATAAAGACTGTTGAAGCTTTAAACATCACTCACAATGGATCTTGAATATTCCAACTGTAATCAGACATACCTAAGTTGGCTCAACAATTGCAACCCCAGTTGCAATATCAAATTATGTGTCATTACTAAGGAATAACGAAGTCTCTGGTGCACTGCACTCCAAGATTAAGAGAAAACGGAGGACTCAGGCGTCCTGAAATGAAAGAAAACGGACTCCTATGACGGGGCACTCAAATAAACATACACATAGCTGTATATTGCAATGTTAACCCCTAAATCAGTTAATTCGGACAATCGGCTAAAACGGACACCCTTCCTTCCCTATTAGTCCGTTTTAACGAGGGTCGACTGTACGTCGGTAAACTTTAGAGACCATAAAATTTATTTAACGTCCCAGTGATCCAATACTAAGTCGTTTTGTGTCGTCACACACTACATTTTACAGTGCATCACCCGCTCTCGTCTGGCAGCGCTACGCTCTCTTGGCTTGGCGCAGAGTCTCAGTGACTCAACACCCTCCTCCTCCTCCGCTCCCACCATACGCCTCCTCTGCTTCACTACCCACCACACACTCGCTCTACCACCTCGCCCCATCACTGAGTACCAATACAAACTTAGTAGTTGTATATGTGTGCATTATTTTCTATAGAAATGGCAATGATTTTCTGTATATGTAATGTATTTCATGGGTCAAAGGGAGGCTCAGGAACGTAACTCCCGTATTTATATATTTCTTATGGGGAAAATTGATCCGCTTAACGTTGTTTCGTATAACGTCGCATTTTTATAAATGTAACCCCGACGTTAAGCGAAGACATACTGTTTTAACATTTTATAAGTAATATTGTAATGCACAATATTATTCATCTGCAAATACCCTGGTTTATTCATTAATCATTTGTCTAAGTGTACAAGTAACCAAACAGAGTTATCATATAACACTCGAAGGCAGGAAATAACGTTATTAGAAGGTATCTTCATATAAAATACTATACAGTGTGTTATAGTGACACCTGTTGTAAGCTGGTCCACTGAAAGCTCACACAAGAACGCATCTTGAGTGAACAACCTTCTGATACAGCTTTTCCTTTTATTTTCAAATCAAATTACAAATTACATAGTGTATTTTTTTTCTGTTATTGAAGATGTTATATTAATCATGATGGATCATAAACCATAAGAGGCTGGTCATACAAGAATATAATACCGACCAATAAATAAATCTAATGAATTTAGCAATGCCTAATCAACCCCCTTCCCCCGCAACCTCTTTACATACTCGGTGTTTTAGCTCGCTAGGCCTCCAGTAAATCTGATTAGGCCACTGTACAGTATTCAGAGACCAAGTGTTGTTCTTTTGATAAGATTTTCTTTGTTTTAATTTTACCCATTTCTTATAATATGTACTTACATAATTTTAACACATTTCTTAAACCCTCTAGTATCCCCGATAAAGATATTACACATTCTACAAAAAAATTTTCACGTAAATGAGTGTAGGTAGTGAGGTGCGGCACACTGATACTATACATATGAAGGCAGGACTCAGAACCGAGGCCGAGAGTCTTGAGACAGTGAGACGCGTGCCACACGACACCCACGCACGGACGTTCAACTGCGCGTACGGAAAAAGTGAATTCCAACATACGGCATTGAAGTCCAATTTATCGAGGTTTTACCGTACTTCTCTCCGCCAGTATCAAGTATCACTGGGATTAGTTACAGTTATCAATTATTATCACTACATCTTTTTCACAATGTTATTTCTGGTCAATTTTGTGGTTGGTTGCCTTTACCATGTTACTCTGCAAGTTAGGTGGAGAGCCTGAGTGATACAGCACTCGCCTCCTGTCCTAAGGGTCACTGGTTTGATTCCCGGGTACTCCCAGTCCATCCAGCTATGAATAGGTATGTAACTTTACAGCTGGAGAAGTGAAAGCAGTCAAGTGCAGTGCCGTCCATGTTGCCTCTTTGCATATTGAAGGCTTAGTATAGAGTGAGCTGTATCCACACTCCCTAACATGCAGTCATACCTTTGGGTGGACCTACAGTACCTTCACTTTTCATTAGTAAATATTTTTAGCTGATCTTTTATAAAAAATTCTGGCTAAGGCACAAAACTTTGCTACCTTCACATATTTTATTAAATGTTGAACAAGCAAAAGTAGCTAATTTAATCATAAAAAAAATATATATTAATTGGAAAATTGCCCACAATATCTATCAATATCAAAGTTGCAGAGAACCTTCTAGGGAAATTTCTCTGAAGGTGCAGTCATATCTTGAGCCTACACTGTTTAACATGATTCACTACACTCTTACACCACTCCCTATATCCTTACCACACCTTTATTCTCTTCAGGGTGATGGCTGCCTTCCTCTCACTCACTTCCTCCAGAGTGATGGCTTCCTTCCTCTCACTCTCTTCCTCCAGAGTGATGGCTTCCTTCCTCTCACTCTCTTCCTCCAGAGTGATGGCTGCCTTCCTCTCACTCTCTTCCTCTAGGGTGATGGCTGTCTTCCTCTCACTCTCTTCCTCCAGGGTGATGGCTGCCTTCCTCTCACTCTCTCCCTCCTCTTTCTTATACACTCACTTACAGTCTTCAACACCTCCAGACTTCTGGTTATTAACCTGTTCACAGTCTTAGTTTCCCATTAAAACAACTTGTTACAGTTTGTTCAAAAAGAGAAAAGAATCACAAATGTGTACTTTAAACTAAGCAAGAGTTCTCAAGACAACTTTTGTCAAGGCAATTATTACAATCAACTACACTAAGTCATATTCTACAAAATGTATACATAAATGCTCACAACGATGCACTTATCATCATTGGGTCCAGGTACTAAATTTTTGTTTTGTTTTCTACGTGCAGTTTCAGGAACGATCATTTTGTGCACAGGTGCATGAAGAACATCTGTTGTCACATCACTACTGACATCTGAGGCATTCTTTAATGTTCTTATATATCTTTGTTTTTTATGTAGGTAATTATTTTTTTTCCATTTTGAACCATCTTTATTCTTTCATATCATTACCAACAAATATTAGTTCTTATATAATACTATCTGTCTCTCCTCTTCCTTCACACTATTAGCTACATCTGTTTCTTCCTCTCACACATACTAACCTTCTGTCACAAACTATTTCTTTCTGTGATATCATCATCTATATCTGCTTTCTCCTCTCGCCTTACAGGAACTGATACGTTAAGTTTACAAGTGTTGCTCTCACCATGTAGAGACACTTATGCTAACCAACAAATCCTTACTATTTTCATTCTCCTAAAAAATATTTCACTGGCACTATAAACCCGCCGAGTTATGATCACATCTGGTGAAGAAATGACAGTCCACAGCTTCAGTTTTGGTTTAGTCTTCCACTCAAACGCTGTGGATGCCACTGGGAACTGACCCAGTTACACACGTGAAGACGGAATGCATTTTTCCTCCTAACCTGGGGAGATCCAACCTGCCAGTGATGCTCTGAGATGTAAGAGTTCAGACAAATCTCTGTGTGTGACCCGAAAGGGCAACCCGAGGTCACGGGTGGTGACCCGAGGTAACATAATGTCACACGTATCTGTCAAGGTGCTGTTGGAAGTTAGTGAGGTAGATGACGAGCTCATCAACTGTGGGTCGCTCACGTGGGGCCGTTGTCCAACAAAATGTCATCGCTTTGAACCTGAAAATATTAAAATTTTTAATTTATTTTAATAACATCTATGATATAACACTCCTGAGTACAGGAATGTTGATGTACAGTCCCCCCCCCCAAAAAAAAAAATGCTTTAATATGATCCCCAGTGCATCATCATAAGTTGGTATGTCTGCTGGCCATATACAACAGCTAGAGATCGGGGGTAGGATTGGAGGAGGGAGTCGGCCTTATATGGCATACTGTAGCGCGTTTTTCCCCAGCTGAGAAAAGATGCCCCCCCCCCCTTCAAGAGTTACAGTTGATTGGCTGTTGCAAACCTGTCCAATTTTGTCCTGAGTAATAATGTATTTCTAAACGAGTTTATTCATAATCGTTGGGATGACCGTTTCTGACGAGAAAGATATTTAGCTAAATTATATAAAGATACATACATTCATTATTTCAAACATAAGCACGTATGAAGTTTATCAGAAGTATTATACGTGAATTAACTGATAAACTCGGGTAGCAAATTCACGCTTTCGGAGGATGCATTTCATATACTGTACTGTATACATATATTTACCTACAATAAGACATACTAAGACAAATTACATATCAGTAATAGCACATTATGCAAAAACAACATTTTACTAGATCAGAATTACATTGAAATATTACACAGCCATCAGCAGAGGCGGGAAATATGACAGCGAACTGCTCATTCATGCTTAAAGGCTGCGGAAATGGAAATACCAACCGTTCGGAAACAGGTCAAATAACATTGCCTAGAAAGCATCGACCCCATGGTTATCGATACTTTTGGGGGGACTGTACATACAGCCTACAACTCCAGGGTCTACCACAGTTACAGGAATATCTCGCCATCCGCAACCCCACTTATCCGCAACTGATATTTTAACACACTTATTTGATATTCACAAAGCATACCCCCCTTATAAACAAGTGAAAAATTACAAAACCCTATAGTAATATTTCAAACTGGGCGTGCTACCCGCAGCTCTCATGTAAGGTCCGCTTCATACAATTTTTTTTTTCTGTGCGGTTTAGAAATTAATGAGGTTCAATGGGACCATTCACACAGAGCACGTGTGAATATTCATGAGCAAGAAAACTCACATGTGGGAGATGCTCACTCCACGCCTGTACCTGTATACTGTACTTTCAAACTGCAGTGTGAAAAAATACACCAAGTGTTCTAGAATTCTTCACATGGCAAATGTACCATATATGGCGGCATATAAGTCGACCTTTGAAACCAAATTTTTAGTGTCCAAAGTTAGGGGGTCGACTTATACGATGGGTATAAAATGGTGAACTCTAAAATCAAGACAGTAAGTGAGAGTATTACAACCTTCATATTTACCTATAATATAATTGATCTATTTCTATTATGGATGAAATAAAGTTTTTCTCAGTGGCTGTATGTGGACTGTGGTGGAATGAGCAGGAAGTTCAGTGATGTCGTGATTGTTGGGTCAGTCACTAATGACGTTGTGCGTGACGTCATTTATAGAGTGGCTTGTTTACCTGTTTTGATGGTTGACTTGGTCCTTCACAACACTTGACAGCTGCTGGAGTTGGGGAGTCGACTTAAACGGTAGGTTGGGGGTTGACTTATACTCCTCCATATACGGTAAATGATAATTTAAATGTTTACACTCATTTACTAATGTCATGCATAGGTGTGTGTGTGTGTGTGTGTGTGTGTGTGTGTGTGTGTGTGGAGACTTGGCAGGTTATATTATCCCTGTAGCTACATCTCTCTAGCTCTCCTACTACAAGGCAAAGCTGTGTTATTGTTATTTTTCAACTCGAAATTGTGAGTAGATATACCATATATTGCAGCCTATAAGTCCACCTTTGAGTCTCCACACTTTCTGTCCAAAACTTGGGGTCATCTTATACAACAGGTATAAAATGTCAACCACTAAGTACACTCCACCACTAGCCTCACTTTACCTCATGGTAGGTTTCAGTCACTTAATCTTCGGCACTCACAAACAAGTTTAACCTAACTGTAGCATTTATCCAGAAGGATGACTGTTACTGAACTCATCCTCAGGTCAGTGTTTACACCAGTCATATTATGGGAGTCCCTACACTTACCGGCACCTTTAAAAACATTTAAATATCTTTCAGTGTTAACTATGGCTTCTTACAAACAAACATTACTAGAGCAGTTACTTTTAATATTTGTTGTTTAAAAATGCAGTTACTGTATATTCATATAATGCTCCTGGATTTTGTAAAGGTTTACATGAATGTGGTGTAAAGTTGTAAACAAGGCAGGTGCCTGGGAACAGCTGGCTGGTCTGTGGCAGCTCAGCTAGTGTTGCCAGCACTTGGTAGTGAATGTCACTAGATTCATCCCTAAAGTTGTTATAAAGTCGCTAAATACATAAATAAATCTGGAGAAATGCCGGTACATCTAACACATTATCTAAAAAGGGAATAATTGGTAACAAAGACTTGGCTAAATGCCAAAAACTGTCACAAGTGGCATTAAAGGTAGACAGTGAAAACAACGCTAAACTGGCAACTATGAGGTCAGCAGATAAACAACCTCTCTCTCTCTCTCTCTCTGGTGTACAGTAGTCCTGGCATCCTACATGTATTTATTTAGATTATTACCTTATTATTATTATTATTATTATTATTATTATTATTATTATTATGCACAGTACTGCAAAGAGAATATTGTTTAGTTATAAATAAAATAATAATTTAATCATTTACCAGTACAGTACCAGAGTGCAGACTTGGTTCACTTGTTGCTGCATACAGCCAACACAGTGTACTTGTACTACCATTAATAATATAAAGTACAGTAAACTCTCATTTAACCGACCTATATAGGGGGAGGGGTGGGTCGGAAAGGCTCTCAGCTGTGTAAGTGACCAGCGCCGGCGCCATATTTGTTATTGATCGGTAGTTGATGCTCTTCCAACATTCTCTTAAAATCAAAGGCAGATGGGAGTTTTTGGAGGGTGGTCGGTCCCTAACCCCCTGAATTTGTTATAAGAACATAAGAACATAAAAAAATAAGGAGTCTGCAATAGGCCGGTTGGCCTGTGCATGGAAGCTCCTGTCGAGAGTTATTACCACTCTCTATCATCCATGAATCTATCTAGCCTCCTTTTAAAACTTATGTTCTTATGGGATTAATTGCTTCGATAGCCGTTGATTCACTATCCAACAACTTTTCCTGGTCCCTATATGAGTCAGTTATCAGGGTACACCTGTACAGTAAAAACCCTTGGCTGCAGCAACAAACCAAAAGAATGATCCAATGATGAGCTGTCACGACACATCAGAAGTTGCAAACCACTTAAATTCTTCTTATACTACAGTTGCCTCATCTTTAGTTGAAGAACTGCCGATAGCCTCAAACAATAATTACAGAGTGGAATCTAAAACTTTTAAATTCCACTACAGAAAGAAAGGTAACTATCACCCCAGATAACACTGAAATCCAAGCAGTGACAGAAGACTTTTTTTCAAGTTGTTAGATGAATTGGACCCTTACAAGGGCAGAGGTATTGATAGTACCCCAGTCAGTTTTTTGAAGGCCGGTGCCACTATATCAAAGACACCAATAACACACATAATTAATCTCTCTGTTACTACCATTACTGTACCAGATAAGTATAAATTTGCTAGAGTAACACCTACAGTATCTATAAGAAAAGGTGAGAGGTGTGATTTAGGTAATTACAGGCCAGTGAGTGTATTGAGAAAGCAGTGTATGTTCAGGAGGAAAGATATCTCTGGGAGTACTGTATATAATTAAATCATAGAATGTAGAGCTGCGGGAATAATCTACCAGCCTCAGATAGTCCATGAGCAATGTAATGCTTATTAGATTCTATCAATAAAACTTTCACTAATACAATACTCCTGTAGACATACCATTACTAATTAGAGACCTAGTGTAAGCCTAAGCAAAGGACCCTCCTGGAAATAAGCAGCTGACAGCTTTGTCAGCTATCC
>NW_024716618.1:0-4334 GCF_018991925.1 Homarus americanus | reverse complement strand
GGGACTTTGTTATACTCAACCAGGGGCCTTTGTTATACTCGACCAGGGGACTTTGTTATACTCGATCAGGGGACTTGGTTATACTCGACCAGGGGACGTGGTTATACGCGATCTAGTGACTTTGTTATACTCGATTAGGGGACTTTGTTATACTCCATTAGGGGACTTTATTACATTCGATCAGGGGCCTTTGTTATACTCGATCAGAGGAGTTTGTTATACTCGATCAGGGGACTTTGTTATACTGATCAAGGGACTTTGTTATACTCAATCTGGGGCCTTTGTTATACTCTATCAGGGGACTTTGTTATACTCGATCAGGGGAATTTGTTATAATCGACCAGGGTACTTTGTTATAGTCGACCAGGGGACTTTGTTATGCTCGATTAGGGGTCTTTGTTATACTCGACCAGGGGACTAGGTTATACTCGATCAAGGGACATTGTTATGCTCGATAAGGAGACTTTGTTATACTCGATTAGGGGACTTTGTTATACTAGATCAAGGGGCTTTGTTATACTCGGCCAGGGAACTTGGTTATACTCGATCAGGGGACTTTGTTATTCACGATCAGGGGATTTTGTTATACTCGATCATGGGACTTTGTTAAACTCGACCAGGGGACTTTGTTATACTCGAACAGGGGACATTGTTATATTCGATCAGGGGACTTTGTTATGCTCGATTAGGGGCCTTTGTTATACTCGTCCAGTGGACTTTGTTATTCTCGATCAGGGGACTTTGTTATACTCGATCAGGGGACTTTATTACACTCGATCAGGGACCTTTGTTATACTCGATCAGAGGACTTTGTTATGCTCGATCAGGGGACTTTGTTATACTCATAAGGGGACTTTGTTATTGTCGATCAGGGAACGTTGTTATACTCGATCAGGGGCCTTTGTTACACTCGACCAGGGGACTTGGTTATACTCGATCAAGGGACTTTGTTATTCTCGACCGGGGAACTTTGTTATACTCAATCAGGGGACTTTGTTATACTCGATCAGGGGGACTTTGTTATACTCGACCAGGGGACTTGGTTATACTCGATCGGGGGACTTTGTTATTCACGATCAGGGGACTTTGTTATACTCGATCAGGGAACTTTGTTATACTCAACCAGGGGCCTTTGTTATACTCGACCAGGGGACTTTGTTATACTCGATCAGGGGACTTTGTTATACTCGATCAGGGGATTTTGTTTTACATGATCAAGGGGACTTTGTTATACTCGACCAGGGGACTTGGTTATACTCGACCAGGGGACATGGTTATACTCGATCTAGTGACTTTGTTATACTCGATTAGGGGACTTTGTTATACTCCATTAGGGGACTTTATTACATTCGACCAGGGGCCTTTGTTATACTCGATCAGAGGACTTTGTTATACTCGATCAGGGGACTTTGTTATACTGATCAAGGGACTTTGTTATACTCGATCTGGGGCTTTTGTTATACTCTATCAGGGAACTTTGTTACACTCGATCAGGGACCACGGTTATACTCTATCAGGGGACTTTGTTATACTCGATCAGGGGAATTTGTTATAATCGACCAGGGGACTTTGTTATAGTCGATCAGGGGACTTTGTTATACTCGATCAGGGGGCTTTGTTATACTCGACCAGGGAACTTTGTTATACTCAAACAGGGGACTTTGTTATACTCGTTCAGGGTGACTTTGTTATACTCGACCAGGGGACTTTATTACACTCGATTAGGGGCCTTTGTTATACTCGATCAGACGACTTTGTTATACTCGATCAGGGGAATTTGTTGTACTCGTTCAGGGGACTTTGTTATACTCGACCAGGGAACTTCGTTATACTCAATCAGGGGACTTTGTTATACTCGATCAGGGGGACTTTTTTATACTCGACCAGGGGACTTTATTACATTCGATCAGGGGCCTTTGTTATACTCGATCAGAGGACTTTGTTATCCTCGATCAGGGGACTTTGTTTTACTCGATCAAGGAATTTGTTATACCCGATCAGGGGACTTTGTTATACTGATCAAGGGACTTTGTTATACTCGGTCTGGGGCCTTTGTTATACTCGATCAGAGGACTTTGTTATGCTCGATCAGGGGACTTTGTTATACTCATCAGGGGACTTTGTTATAGTCGATCAGGGAACGTTGTTATACTCGATCAGGGGCCTTTGTTACACTCGACCAGGGGACTTGGTTACACTCGATCAAGGGACTTTGTTATAGTCGATCAGGGGACTTTGTTATACTCGATTAGGGTTCTTTGTTGTACTCGTCCAGGGGACTAAGTTATACTCGATCAAGGGACTTAGTTATACTCGATTAGGAGACCTTGTTATACTCGATCATGGGACTTTGTTATTCTCGTCCAGGGGACTTTGTTATACTCGACCAGGGGACTTTGTTATACTCAATCTGGGGACTTTGTTTTACTCGATCATGGGGCTTTGTTATCCTCGACCAGGGAACTTTGTTATACTCAATCAGGGGACTTTGTTATACTCGATCAGGGCGACTTGGTTATACTCGACCAGGGGACGTGGATTTATACTCGATAGTGACTTTGTTATATGATTAGGGGACTTTGTTATACTCCATTAGGGGACTGTTACATTCGATCAGGGCCTTTGTTATACTCGATCAGAGGACTTTGTTATATACTCGATCAGAGAATTTGTTATACTGATCAAGGACTTTTGTTATACTCGATCTTGGGCCTTTGTGCCACTATCATGGGACTTTGTTATACTCGATCAGGGGAATTTGTTATAATCGACCAGGGGACTTTGTTATAGTCGACCAGGGGACTTTGTTATACTCGATTAGGGTCTTTGTTATACTCGACCAGGGACTAGGTTATACTCGATCAGAGGACTTTGTTATACTCGATCAGGGGACTTTGTTATACTGATCAAGGGACTTTGTTATACTCGATCAGGGGACTTTGTTATACTCATCAGGGGACTTTGTTATAGTCAATCAGGGAATGTTGTTTTACTCGATCAGGGGCCTTTGTTACACTCGACCAGGGGACTTGGTTATACTCGATCAAAGGACTTTGTTATTCTCGATCAGGGAACTTTGTTATACTCAATCAGGCGACTTTGTTATACTCGATCAGGGGGACTTTGTTATACTCGACCAGGGGACTTGGTTATTCTCGATCAGGGGACTTTGTTATTCACGATCAGGGGACTTTGTTATACTCGATCATGGGACTTTGTTTAGTACCTTCATGAATTTAGGTTCTCTTACGACGCCAGATCAGGACCTTTCATACCGATCAGGGGGACTTATTAACGACCAGGCCTTTATATACTCGATCAGGGGACTTCGAAAGCAGTTTGATCAAACGCTTGTTATACTCACCAGCCCAACACCCGGTACCAGGGACTGCTGCGTACCCGACCAGGGGACTTTGTTATACTTTACCAGGGACTCTTTGTTTACGCCTGATTAGGGCTTTGTTATGCTCTCGACCAGGGTACATGGTTATACCCCGGATCAGGACCTGAGCACTCGATCAGGGGGGCTTTGGTTATACTTAACCAGGAACTTTGTTATACTCAACCGCGGACTTTTTGTTATACTCGATCAGGTGACTGGTTATGTTCGACCAGGGGACTGGTTATACCTTGATCAGGGACTTTGTTATACTGACTGAAGTGGACTTTTGTTATACCCGGACCAGGGACTTTTGTTACTCGGGGACTAGGGACTTTGTTATACTCGATAAGTGGACTTTGTTATGCTCGATTAGGGGCCTTTGTTATACTCGACCATGGGACATTGTTATACTCGATGAGGGGTCTTTTTTATACTCGACCAGGTAACTTTGTTATACTCGATCAGGGGACTTTGTTATACTCAGTCAAGGGACTTTGTTATACTCGATCAGGTTCCTTTGTTATACTCGATCAGGGCCTTTGTTATACTCTATCAGGGGACTTTGCTATAGTCGATCAGGGAACGTTGTTATACTCGATCAGGGGCCTTTGTTACACTCGACCAGGGGACTTGGTTATACTCAATCAAGGGAATTTGTTATAGTCGATCAGGGCTTTGTTATACCCGATTAGGGGTCTTTGTTATACTCGTTCAGGGGACTAATTTATACTCGATCAAGGGACTTTGTTATACTCGATTAGGAGACTTTGTTATACTCGATTAGGCAACTTTGTTATACTCGATCAGGGGGCTTTGTTATACTCGACCAGGGAACTTTGTTATACTCAATCAGGGGACTTTGTTGTACTCGATTAGGGGGACTTTGTTATACTCGACCAGGAGACTTGGTTATACTCGATCAGGGGACTTTGTTTTTCACGATCAGGGGACT
>NW_024716617.1:2500-11375 GCF_018991925.1 Homarus americanus | reverse complement strand
AACACACACAACACCACACACACACAACACACACAACACCACACACAACACCACACACACACACACACACAACACCACACACACACCACACACACAACACCACACACACACACACAACACACACAACACCACACACAACACACACACAACACACACAACACCCCACACACAACACCACACCACACAACACCACACACACACACACACACAACACACACACCACACACAACACCACACACCACAACACCACACACAACACCACACACACACCACACCCACACACACACACACACACACACACACAACACACACAACACCACACACACAACACCCTGCCACACACAACACCACACACACAACACCACACACACACACAACACACACACCACACACACAACACCACACACAACACCACACACACAACACCACACACAACACCACACACAACACCACACACACACACACACAACACACACACAACAATAATAATAAACACCACACACACAACACCACACACACAACACCACACAACAACACCACACACCACACTAACACAACACACACAACACCACACACAACACCACACACCACACACATAACACACACAACACCACACACCACAACACCACACACACAACACCACACACACACAACACCACACACACCACACCACACACAACACCACACACACACACAACACCACACACACACACACCACACAACACCACACACACAACACTACACACACAACACACACACACACAACACACACAACACCACACAACACCACACACACACAACACCACACACACAACACCACCACACACACACAACACACACACAACACCACACACACAACACACACACACACACACACACACACAACACCACACAACACCACACACACACACACACACACACAACACCACACAACACCACACACACAACACCACACACACCACACACACACAACACCACACAACACCACACACAACACCATTACAATACTCTCATTCCCCGCTGCAGCATGAAATAAGTGGACCACATCACACTGCCCCCCACACACACATATTCACACACATGGCCATATTCACCCCTGCCACCACACATGGCCATATTCACCCTCCCAGCACACATGCACATATTCACCCTCCCAGCACACAATGGCCATATTCACCCCCTGCCAGCACACACAATGCATATTCACCCCTCCCAGCACACATGCACACACCTGCCACCACACATGCACATACTCACCCCTGACACCACACATGGCCATACTCTCACCTTCCCACCACATGGCCATATTCACCCTCCCACCACACATGGCCATATTCACCCTCCCCATCACACATGGCTATATTCACCCCCTCCCACCACACATGCACATATTCACCCCTCCCAGCACACATGGCCATATTCACCCTCCCAGCACACACATGGCCATATATTCACCCCTTCCCAGCACACATGCACATATTCACCCCCTCCCAGCACACATGGCCATATTCACCTCCCACCACACATGCACATATTCACCCTCCCAGCACACACACACATATTCACCCCTGCCACCACACATGCACATATTCACCCTGCCACCACACATGGCCATATTCACCCCTGCCACCACACATGCACATATTCACCCTGCCACCACACATAGCCATATTCACCCTCCCACCACACATGGCCATATTCACCCCTCCCACCACACATGTCATAGCCCACCCTCCCACCACACATGGCCATACTCTTCCATCATCTCTGCAGCCATCCTGGCCTCTGACCGTTCAGGCTAGTGGACAGACAGACACACACAACAAAAACACGCACAACAAAACACACACACACACACACACACACACACACACAACAAAACACACACACACACACACACACAACACACACACACACACACACACACACACACACACACACACATCCTTCACCGAAGGTCAAGACGTACCTGGCGCTCCTCCGGGAGCCAGGTCAACCGTTATGTTGGCCCATACCAACTCCCTCCTGAACCCTCCTCCCCACCGAGTATCAACAAGTTCTCGCCAGAAGTTACAATTTCATTTAGGAAAGGAATGGAACCAGTGTTAAACAGAGGAACAGAGGTGAACAGTGGTGAACAGTGCTTGTCAGTGAGAACAACTCAACAGTAACAGTCGCACCAAGTTAACCTTCACACAGTGAGGTCACAGGTACCCAGTGATAACGGCCCGTGAGACCCAACAACAACCAGCGATGTGTTAATCCGTCTACGATAGGAAGGCCTGGGACCAAACCTCACTCATAACACCATCTGTGAGGGAATTACTACACCACGTCAGGTCCCTCATACCCAGCACGTGAGGCCCTCATAACACCATCTGTGAGGGAGTACTACACCACGTGAGGCCCCTCATAACACCATCTGTGAGGGAATCACACCACGAGGCCCTCATAACACCATCTGTGAGGGAGTTACACCACGAGGTCCCCCACACCATCTGTGAGGGACTACACCACGTGAGGCCCTCCTAACACCTGTAGAGACCACACCACGTGTCCCTCATAACCATCTGTGGAATTGCTACACCACGTCAGTCCCTCATAACACCATCTGAGGAACCACACCACGTGAGGTCCCTCCTAACACCATCTTGTTCACCTACATTAATCTGTATGTTCACTGTTCTTTACCTTTTGTTAAACCACCAATGTACACGTCGGGCTGCAGAACTTTTTAATAAACCGTCAATTATATATATATATATTATATTATTACTACACACACACACACAGAAAAACACACACAACACACACAACACACACACACACACGCAGAAAACACACACACACAACACACACACACAACACACACACACAACACACAACAAAACACACACACACACACACAGACCAACTCACACACACAAACATAAAACACACACACACACACACACACACACACACACACAGTCATTCATACTCCCAAGCTCACCTATGCCTCCCCACCTGGTCTCTCCTAAATGCCACACAACGTAAACACCTAGAAAGTAAAGAGGGCATGCAAGATTATTTCTCCTCCTACTCAACATATCAAGAGCGCTCAACACACTGACCTTTCGACTCTCACTGACCATCACCACGACCTTATCTGCAAATTTGGTAGAAGCTTCTACACCATCCTCGACACCGCCCTGCTACCACCTGAGATCCTAGCTCGGAGAATTGCTGTTCGACACCACAACCGCATCCAGCCCATACGTGCACGAACTGATCGCTATAAGAAAAGCCAGTCCCAACCATAGTAAAGATTATCAATAACTTGTAATAAACCAGTGTATTCACTCCCAGTAAACACTGCTCTTACACTGTCACTATGTTGAAATGAACTGTAGTTTGAGCTTTTCCCCATCTAGTTATTGTATATCTTATTTGTATCACTTGTGTTACTTGTATATTATTTGTAATTCGTAACCCATTCCCCAAATATGTAACTGTATATTTTCAGCCTTCTGGCTGCCAAGCTCTTTCAATAAACCGTTAATTATTATTATTATTTATTATTATTAGTTAAGGCAGCCTCATATCGTCTCTACATGCTACGACGACTCAGGTCACTTGGGACACCCACGCCAGAGCTGAGGACCATCTACAACGCCTTTATTCTCCCCAATCTAACGTATGCGTCACCAGCCTGGTCATCTTTCTGAACTCCACCCAACAACGTCGGCTAGAGAAGGGACAGAAAAGGGCCTGCAGAATCATGCTCGGCGCAGACTACCCGGCTACAACAACGCTCTTCCACCCTGAAATGCCATCCTCAGTGACCTCCACCACCAAGCACTGGAAGGTTTGGCCGTGGACTACTGCACCACCCTCGCCATCTCACTTCCTGCCACCGGCAGTCCCCACCCACCTCACGCAGTCCGCCACTACAACAAACATCAGCCCATAAGAGCCCGCACCCATAGATATAAGAACAGCACCATCCCATCTATTAAAATAATAAACAACTCCTGATTTATGTACTGCACAGCCCTGTAAATGTATTCAATGCATATTATATCATTATGTCTAAATTAAATGTAAGTCTGTATATTTCAGCCACCGGCTGCAACTCTATATAAACCGTATTATTTTATATATATATTACAACACACACCTGTGTTCCCAGTGACCAAGTTGGGACCACGACGCTCTATCTGACACTTCACAGGTGGAAGTACGATGACTGCACTGTGTTACAGTGACAACACTCGGACTACTCATCGCTACAAGGCACCTGACGAGCAGGCTAGGCATGGACTATGGAGAACAAGGTCACCATCAATCACACCAAACCGTAGTCATGCACATCAATACCGCCACCACTCCAGCAAGCTCCAGTCATATAGGTGCCCATCCTCTCCAGTTAGTGCAGTCTGCCAAACTCCTGGTGTAACTATAGACAACAAACTGGACTGGAAAGCTCATGTAAACAACACAATCAAGGCAGCCTCGTACCGGCTCTACATGCTACGACGACTCAGGTCACTTGGGACACCCACGCCAGAGCTGAGGACCATCTACAACGCCTTTATTCTCCCAAACTAACGTATGCGTCACCAGCCTGGTCGTCTTCTCTCAACTCACCCAACAACGTCAGCTAGAGAAGGTACAGAAAAGGGCCTGCAGAATCATGCTCGGCGCAGACTACTCCAGCTTACATCAACGTTCTTCCACCCTTGGAAATGCCATCCCTCAGTGACCTCCACCACCAAGCACCAAGGTTTGGCAGTGAACTACTGCACCATCCTCGTCATCGCCACCTCCTGCCACCGGCAGTCCCCGCCCACCTCACGCAGTCCGGCACTACAACAAAATTCAGCCCATAAGAGCCCACACCGATAGATATAAGAACAGCACCATCCCATCTATTGGTAAAATAATAAACAACTCCTGATTTATGTACTGCACAGCCCTGTAAATGTATTCAATGTACATTATATCATTATGTCTAAATCACATGTAAGTCTGTATATTTTCAGCCACTGCTGCAACTCTATTAATAAACCTATATATATATATACACACACACACACACACACACACACACACAACACACACACACACACACACAACACACACACACACACACACAACACACACACACACACACACACAACACACACACACACACACACACACACAACACACACACACAACACACACACACACACACACACACACACACACTAGTAAATTTTTCATTAATCCTCTTTCCATTCCTGGTTGTCTTCTCTCCACCCTCTCTTCCTCCCCTCTCCTCCACCCCTCTCCTCCACCCCTCTCTTCCTCCCTCTCCTCCACCCCTCTCTTCCTCCCCTCTCTCCTCCCCCTCCTCCTCCCACCCCTCTCCCTCCACCCCTCCCTCTTCCTCCCTCTCTTCCCTCCCTCTCCTCCACCCCTCTCCTCCACCCCTCTCCTCCACCCCTCTCTTCCTCCCCTCTCTTCCTCCCCTCTCCTCCACCCCTCTCTTCCACCCCCCCTTCTTCCTCCCCTCTTCCTCCCCTCTCCTCCCACCCCTCTCTTCCTCCCCTCTCCTCCCACCCTCTCCTCCACCCTCTCCTCCCACCTCTCCTCCACCCCTCTCTTCCTCCCTCTCCTCCACCCCCTCTCCTCACCCCTCTCCTCCACCCTCTCTTCCTCCCCTCTCTTCCCTCCCCTCTTCCTCCCCCTCTCCTCCACCCCTCTCCCTCCACCCCTCTCTTCCTCCCCTCTCTTCCTCCCCTCTCCTCCCACCCCTCTTTCCTCCCCTCTCCTCCCACCCCTCTCCTCCACCCATCTCCTCCACCCCTCTCCTCCTCCCCTCTTCCCTCCCCTCTCCTCCACCTCTCCTCCACCCCTCTCCTCCCACCTCTCTTCCTCCCCTCTCTTCCTCCCCTCTCCTCCCACCCCTCTCTTCACCCCTATCTTCCTCCCCTCTCTTCCTCCCCCTCCTCCCCCTCTCCTCCCACCCCTCTCCTCCACCCCTCTCCCTCCTCCCCCTCTCTTCCTTCCCCTCTCCTCCCACCCCCTCTCTTCCTCCCCTCTCCCTCCACCCCTCTCCTCCACCCCCTCTCCTCCACCCATCTCCTCCCACCCCTCTCCTCCACCCCTCTCTTCCTCCCCTCTCTTCCTCCCCTCTCCACCCTCTCCTCCACCTCTCCTCCACCCCTCTCTTCCTCCTCTCTCCACCCCTCTCTTCCCTCCCCTCTCCTCCACACCCCTCTCCCTCCCACCTCTCCTCCTCCCCTTCTTCCTCCCTCTCTTCCACCCTCTCCTCCTCCCCTCTCCTCCTCCCCTCTCTTCCTCCTCTCCCTCCACCTCTCTTCCTCCCCTCTCTTCCTCCCCTCTCCTCCACCCCTCTCCTCCACCCCTCTCTTCCTCCCCTCTCTTCCTCCCCTCTCTTCTCCCCTCTCCCTCCCACCCCTCTCACCCCACTCCCTCTCCTCCACCCCCTCTCTTCCTCCCCTCTCTTCCTCCCCTCTCCTCCCCCCTCTCTTCCTCACCTCTCCACCCCTCTCCTCCACTCTCTCCTCCACCCCCCTCTCTTCCCCTCCCCTCTCTTCCTCCCCTCTCCTCCACCCCTCTCCTCCCACCCCCCTCACTTCCCTCCCCTCTCTTCCTCCCTCCCTCTCCTCCACCTCTTCCTCCCCTCTCTTCCTCCCTCTCCTCCAACCCCTCTCCTCCTCCACCCCTCTCCTCCTCCCTCTTCCCTCCCCTCTCTCCACCCCTCTCCTCCCACCCCTCTCTTCCTCCTCTCCTCCACCTCTCCTCCACCCCTCTCTTCCACCCCTCTCCTCCACCCTCTCTTCCCTCCCTCTCTTCCTCCCCCATCTCTTCTCCCCTTCCTCCACCCCCTCTCCTCCACCCCTCTCCTCCACCCCTCTCTTCCTCACCTTCCTCCCACCTCTCCTCCCACCCCTCTCCTCCACCCCCTCTCCTCCACCCCTCTCTTCCTCCCCTCTCCTCCACCCTCTCCCTCCACCCCTCTCTTCCTCCCCTCCTCTTCTCCCCTCTCCTCCACCCTCTCCCTCCACCTCTCCTCCACCCCTCTCTTCCTCCCCTCTCTTCCCTCCCTCTCTTCCTCCCCTCTCTTCCTCCCCTCTCCTCCACCCCTCTCCTCCACCCCTCTCTTCCTCCCTCTCTTCCTCCCCTCTCTTCCTCCCTCTCTTCCTCCACCTGTCCTCCCCAGTGGTGGTCACCTTACTACTTGATCAAGGCAAATTGCAGGTCAGACTGTTATATCCTCTCTCTCTCTCTCTTCTCTCTCTCTCTCTCTCTCTCTCTCTCTCTCTCTCTCTTTAGGTTTATTATTGTATAACCATCATCATCAAGGTTAAACCATCATCATCAAGGGTTAAACCATCATCATCAAGGGTTAAACCATCATCATCAAGGTTAAACCATCATCATCAGGGTTAAACCATCATCATCAAGGGTTAAACCATCATCAAAGGCTAAACCATCATCATCAAAGGTTAAACCATCATCAAAGGGTTAAACCATCATCATCAAAGGCTAAACCATCATCATCAAGGGTTAAACCATCATCATCAAGGGTTAAACCATCATCATCAAAGGGCTAAACCATCATCAAAGGTTAAACCATCATCATCAAGGATTAAACCATCATCATCAAGGTTAAACCATCATCATCAAAGGGCCTAAACCATCATCATCAAAGGGTTAAACCATCATCAAGGGTTAAACCATCATCATCAAAGTTAAACCATCATCATCAAGGGTTAAACCATCTCATCAAAGGGTTAAACCATCATCAAGGGCTAAACCATCATCATCAAAGGGTTAAACCATCATCAAAGGGTTAAACCATCATCATCAAAGGTTAAACCATCATCATCAGGGTTAAACCATCATCATCAAGGGTTAAATCATCATCATCAAAGGGCTAAACCATCATCATCAAGGGTTAAACCATCATCAAAGGTTTAAACCATCATCATCAAGTTAAACCATCATCATCAGGGTTAAACCATCATCATCAAAGGGTTAAACCATCATCAAAGGGTTAAACCATCATCATCAAAGGCTTAAACCATCATCATCAAGGTTAAACCATCATCATCAAGGGTTAAACCATCATCAAAGGTTAAACCATCATCATCAAAGGTTAAACCAGCACCGAGTACGTGGGTTAAGTCTCGTCTCCATCATTTAATTAATAACCAAATTGATGCTGAGTTGAAGTGGTGGTAGTGGTGATGGTGGTGGTGGTGTGACGGTGGTGGTGGTGAGTGGTGGTGACGGTGATGGTGGTAGTGGTGGTGGTGGTGGTGGTGGTGGTGGTGACGGTGATGGTGGTGGTGGTGACATTGATGTTGGTAGTGGTGGTGATGGTGGTGGTAGTGGTGGTTGGTGGTGGTGGTGACGGTGGTGGTGGTGGTGACGGTGGTGGTGGTGGTGGTGTGTGATGGTGGTAGGTGGTGGTGATGGTGGTGGTTGTGATGGTGGTGTGGTGACGGTGATGGTGATGGTGGTAGTGGTGTGTGATGGTGGTGAGTGGTGGTGACGGTGGTGGTGGTGGTGGTGACAGTGATGGTGGTGGTGGTGACGATGGTAGTGGTGGTGGTGTGGTGGTGATTGGTGGTGGTGATGGTGACGGTGATGGTGGTGGTGGTGACGGTGATGGTGGTAGTGGTGGTGATGGTGGTGGTGGGTGGTGGTGGTGACGGTGGTGGTGGTGGTGACGGTGATGGTGGTGGTGGTGGTGGTGACGGTGATGGTGGTGGTGTGGTGTGGTGGTAGTGGTGGTGGTGGTGGTGGTGGTGGTGGTGGTCTGTTGGTGGTGGTGGGTGGTGATGGTGGTGGTGGTAGTGGTGATGGTGGTGGTGGT
>NW_024716616.1:0-27972 GCF_018991925.1 Homarus americanus | reverse complement strand
TGTTGTACTTCGTTCAGTTGCGTATTGCTCACACAATACACAACACCCTCACTACACACACAACACACAATACACACAGCACACAATACACACAACACACAACACACACACAGCACACAACAATACACACACAGTACACACAATACACACAGCACACAACACACACAGCACACAATACACACAGCACACACAATACACACAGCACACACACCACCACACAGCACACCCACACAACACACAATACACACAGCACACAACACACACAACACACAATACACACACACACAGCACACAATACACACACACACAATACACACAGCACACAATACCATTACAGCACACAACACACACAGCACACACAACACACACAGCACACAATACACAACACATAATACACACAGCACACAATACACACAACACAATACACACACACAATACACACAACACACACACACAACACACAAATACACACAGCACACAAACAATACACACAGCACACACACACAATACACAGCACACATACACACAGTACACAACACACACAGCACACACAGTACACAAACACACACAACACACACACAGCAACACACACCACACACCAATACACAGCACAAATACACACACAGCACATACACACACAGCACACAATACACACAGCACACAATACACACAGCACACAATCACACAGCACACAATACACACAGCAACACAACACACAGTACTACAACACACACAATACACACAGCACACACAATACACACAGCACACAATACACACAGCACACAATGCCACACAGCACACAGCACACAATACACACAGCACACAATACACCACACAGTACACACACAGCACACGAACACACGTACAACAATACACACACAATACAACACAGCACACAATACACACAGCACACACAATCACACAAACACACAACACACAACACACACAGCACACAATACACACAATACACACAGCACACAACACACACACAGTACACACAGCATACACAATACACACAGCAGCACACACACAGTACACAATACACACACACACAGTACACACAGCACACAATACACACAGCACACAATACACACAGCACACAATACACACAGCACACAATACACACACAGTACACAATACACACAATTTCACAATACACACAATACACAATACACACAGTACACAGTACACATTACACACAGTGCACAATACACACCCAGCACACCGTACACACAGCACACAATACACACAGCACACAATACACACAGCACACCAATACACACAGTACACAATACACACAGCACACAATACACAGTGCACAATACACACAGCACACAATACACACAGTACACAAATACACACAATACACAAATACACACAGTACACAGTACACACAATACACACAGTCACAGCACACACAATACACACAGCACACATACACACAGTACACAATACACAAACACCACACATACACACAACACAATACACACACGCACACAATACACACAGCACACAATACACACAGTACACAATACACACAGTACACAACACCTACATCACACACACAACACACCACAACACACACAATACACACAGCACACAATACACACACAGTACAGCACACAGTACACACACACACACAATTACACACAGCACACACACAGCACACAATACACACAGTACACACAATGCAACACACACAGTACAACACGACACACTGATACACAATACACACAATACACACAGCACACAATACACACAGTACACAATACACACAATACACACACAGCACACACAACACAATACACACAGTACACAATACACACAGCACACAATACACACAGTACACAATACACAATACACACACAATACACGACAGCACACAATACACACATTACACAATACACACACAGTACACAATACACACAGCACACAATACACACAGCACACAATACACACACAGTACACAATACCACACACAATACACACAGCACACACAATACACAGTACACAATACACACAATACACACAATACACACAGCACACAATACACAGCACACAATACACAGCTATGCACACAGCACACAATACACACAGCACACAATACACACACAGCACACAATACACACAGTACACAATACACACAATACACACACAGCACACAATACACACACTACACAATACACACAATACACACAATTACACAGCACACAATACACACAGCACACAATACACACAGCACACAGACTACACACAGTACACAATACACAATACACAGCCACACAATACACACAGCACACAATACACACAGCACACAGTACACACAACACACAATACACACACAGTGCACAATACACACACAGTACACACACCAAACAGCACAAACACACACACACAGCACAACAAGCACAATACACACACCACCTGATACACACAGCACACAATACACACAGTACACACAATACACACAGCACACAGTACACACAGCACACAATACACACACAGCACACACAGACCATACACAGCACACACAGCACACACAGCACACAATACACACAGCACACCATACACACAGCACACACACAGCACACAGTACACACAAACCACAGTACACACAGTACACAATACACACAGTACACAATACACACAGCACACACAGTACACACAGCACACAATACACACAGTACACAATACACACAGTACACACAGCACCCACACAGTACACAATACACACAGCACACACAGTACACACACAATGCACACAGTCCAATACACACAGTACACAATACACACACAGCACACAGTACACACAGCTAATACACACAGTACCTACACACAGCACACATACACACAGCACACCACAATACACACAGCACACAATACACACACAGCACACAGTACACACAGCACACAATACACACAGCACACAATACACACAGTTACCACAATACACACACACCACACAATACACACACCACACAATACACACACAGCACACAATACACACACACAGCACACAATACACACAGCACACAATACACCTGGCACACAATACACACAGCACACAATACACACAGCACCACACACACACAGCACACAATGCACACAATACACACACAACACCACAACACACAATACACACCACAACACACACAATACACACAACACACAATACACACAACAACACAATACACACAGCACACACCACACACAGCACACACAATACACACACAGCACACAATACACACAGCACACAATACACACAGCACACAATACACAACACAATACACACAGCACACAATACACACAGCACACAATACACACAGCACACACAATACACACAGCACCAATACACTAACACACAATACACACACAGCACACACAATACACACAACACACAATACCACACAACACACAATGCACACACAGCACACAATACACACAGCACACAATACACACAGCACACATGCTACACACAGCACACAATACACACAGCACACAATACACACAGCACACAATACACACAGCACACAAACACACACAGCACACAATCACACACACACACAATACACACAGCACACAATGCACACAGCACACAATACACACAGCACACACAATACACACAGCACACACACAGCACACAATACTCACAGCACACACTACACACAGCACACACACACTACACACACAGCACACAATACACACACCACACAAAACACAGCACACAAAACACACAGCACACAATACACACAGCACACAATACACACAGCACACAATACACACAACACACAATACACACAACACACACAACACACAATACACACAGTACACAATACACACACTACACACAGCACACACTACCACACAGCACACAATACACACAGCACACAACCAACACAATACACACAGCACACAATACACACAGCACACAAACACACACAGCACACAATACACACAACACACAATACACACAACACACAATACACACAGCACACAATACACAACACACAATACACACAGCACACAATACACACAACACACAATACACACACACATACACACAACACACAGTACACACAGCACACAGCACACAATACACACAGTACACAATACACACACACAGCACACAATACACACAGCACACAATACCACAGCACACAATACACACAACGCACACAATACACACAGCACACAATACACACACAGCACACAATACACACACAACACAATACACACAGTACACAATACACACAGTACAATACACACAGCACACAATACACACAGCACACACAACATACACACAGCACACAATACACACAGCACACAATACACACACACATACGCAACACAGTACACACAGCACACAATACACACAGCACACAATACACACAGCACACAATACACACACAGCACACAATACACACAGCACACAGTACACACAGCACACCGTACACACACAGCACACCGTACACACAGCACACAGTACACACAGCACACAATACACACACAGCACACAATACACACAGCACACAATACACACAGCACACAATACACACACAACACACAATACACACAGCACACAATACACACAGCACACAATACACACAGCACCAGTACACCCCACACAGACACACATCACACAGCACACAGTACACACAAGACCACACACAGCACACAAGTACACAGTACACACAGCACACAATACCACCCCAACACACACAGCGACACAGTGCATACAACACAGCCACAGTACACAATACACACAGCACAATACACACAACACACAATACACACAGCACACAACACACAGCACACAATACACAGCACACAACACACTACAGCACACAATACACACAGCACACAATACACACAGCACACAATACACACAGCACACAATACACAACAACACACAATACACACCAGCACACAATACACACAGCACACAATACACACAGCACACAATACACACAGCACACAATACACAACACAATACACACACAGCACCACAACACACACATCCACTGCACAGCATACTACACATACACACAGCACACAATACACACCTACACACACACAGCACACACAGCACACACACACAACACACACTACACACGCACACACACACACACACAGCACACACTACACACACACCCCACTACACATACAGCACACTACACACACACACAACACACACACTACACACACACAGCACACACTACACACACAGCACTACACAACACACACACTACACACACAACACACTACACACACCACACACACACCACACACACACACACACACACACTACACACACCACACACACCTACACACACCCACACACTACACACACCCACACACACCACACACCCAACACACTACACACACACACACACACACACACACACTACACACACCCACACACTACACACACACACCACACACTACACACACACCCACACACACACACACCACACACACCTACCACCACACACTACACACACCCTACACACACCCACACACACTACACCAGCACACAATACAAACACCCACACAATACACACACCACACGCACACACACCACTACACACGCACATACACACAGCACACAATACCCACACCACAACACACACACACCACACACTACACACACCCACACACAGCACACTACACACACAGCACACTACACACACAGCACTACACACCACACACACACCCACACCCACACACCCACACACACCACTACACACACACAACACACCACACAGCACACAACACAGCACACTACACACACACCACACACAATACACACACCCACACAGCACACTGCACACAGCACACTACACACAGCACAGTACACAGCACTACACACACCCACACACTACACACACCCACACACACACACACCCACTACACACATACAGCACACGACACACAATACACAGAGCACACAATACACAGAGCACACAATACACAGAGCACACAATACACAGCACAGTACACACAGCGCACTACACACAATGCACATAATGCACACGACACACAATACACAGAGCACACAATACTCAGAGCACACTACACACACCACACAGCACACTATACACACACACCACACTACACACAATACACGGTACACACACCTACACACACCCACACTACACACAGCAACACAATACACACAGCACACAATACACACAGCACAATACACACACCACACAATACAGACACTACACTACACACACACACACACACACACACACACACACACATTAGGATAATTAACAATATATCAGGTGGTCGTCTAAGTTCTGATGGTTCATAATTATTCGTCATTGTCGATAGATGAAAAACTTTCTAAAAACTCATAGCCAAGTTCCCAGAAAGTGTCAAAACATTGTATTGCGCAAGAAAAAAAACTTTTTCGTTTGATAATGAGCAGCGTCGTCGTGTGGTACTGTATATAAATGCAGTAATTTAGAGCATCTTGACTTTATGTGTTTAATTTCAGCAAATGCTAAAACATGGACAATTTAAGGTAATACTTATATTGTTTTTCCCGGTGTTTGCTGTTGTAGTTCCTGAAGAAATTGTATATAAGAAAGTGTCTTACTTATAGTAGTGAGTAAACAACACAACTTCGGGTTAAAATATGAAGAAAAAAAATCTAATTTATTGTGTAGTAGGGTTGTAAACGTTTCTACAGTCGGTAACTTAACACAATTGGTGGATGATAACACTCATTAACTGGTTATTTGATAATCAGACAATGGAGGTGTGTGGTAACCAGTGGAGGGGAAGAGGTCAGGTGGAATATGATCTATGATAGAGTATTGTTTAGTTTAATGCTGTAATTTTTCTCAAGTATTTAATCTATCTGTTACAATTAATTACAAGTCGTACACAACTACAGTCTGTTATGTCATCTATCCTGGAGAGGTGATCCATTAATTATGTTTGTTTTTCTTGTTCTTCATGTGACGCTCTGGCGTGATTACAGTACTGACAGTTCGTTTGTGCGTACTAAACATGACCTCTATCTCTCTCTCTCTCTCTCTCTCTCTCTCTCTCTCTCTGTTTGTCTATCTGCCTGTCCGTCTGTCTCTCTGGTTCTACGGCTCGGTAAGAATTCACCTGTTCACAATACTACCTCTAACACCCACACGCACGAGTTTATACTATGTAAATGTCCTCATTCTCGGTGCAGGAGATCACGTCGTAGAATACTGTACGCACACACCGATGACACACACACACACACACGCACAATGTTATAGTCATTTATTGAAAACATATGGTGAGAATATTCGTATATCCCATTGATTTAAGTTACTAGGAAAAAAAAGATGTTCTGTAAAATTATAGCCAATATGGTAATCGCTGCTAATCATTAACACCGAAACCCTTTATATAAAAAACGTCTATCATTCTGTATATGTAATCGTCCCGCATTTGATGACGTAAAAAAGTCATTAATAATTGTCGAAGAACAAAAAAATACATGAGATTAATTTTTGAAATGTATTTTTTTTAAACTGGTGTAAGTGATAACATTGATGTGTGTATGGGAGGAGGGCACCATGTTAATATGGGAAGGAGGGCCTTGTGTGTATGGGAGGCAAGGGCTTGTATGTATGGGGAGGGTTTGTGGTATGAAGGAGGGGTTTGTGTGTGTGTATGGGAGAGGAGTTTGTGTGTATAGAGGGAACACTTGTGTGATGGGTAGGGGAGGCTTTGTGTGTATGGATGAGGAGGGTTTAGTGATGGTATGTGGAGGAGGGTTGGTGGGAGGAGGGGGTTTGTGTGTATAGAGGAAGGGGCCTTGTGTGTATGGGAAGGAGAGGTTTGGTGTGTGTATGAGGAGGAGGAGCCTTGTGTGTATGGGGAGAAAAGGGCCTTGTGTGTATGGGGGGAGGGGGGGTTTGTGTGTATGAGAGGAGGGTTTGTGTGTATAAGGGGAGGAGGGGTTTGTGTGTGTGGGGAAGAGGGGCCTTGTGTGTATGGGGGAAGGGTTTGTGTGTATGGGAGGGAGGGGTTTGTGTGTATGGAAGGAGGGTTTGTGTGTATGGGGAGGGGCGTGTGTGTATGGGGAGAGGACCTTGTGTGTGTATGGGGAAGAGGAGTTTGTGTGTATGGGAGGAGGAGTTTGTGTGTACAGAGAGGGTTTTGTACAGGGAAGGGGGTTTGTGTGTGTATGAGGAGGGTTTGTGTAGGGGTTTGTGTGTATGGGAAGGAGGAGCCTTATTTGTATAGAGAACAGGGGTTTTGTATGGGGAGGGGGGCCTTGTGTGTGATGGGGAGGAAGGGTTTGTGTGTGTATCTGAGGAAGGAGGGAGCTTGTGTGTATAGAGGTCTGTGTATGGGGAGAGAAGGTTTTGTGTATGTGGAGAAGCTTGTGTATATGGGGAGGGAGGCCTTTGTGTGTGTATAGGAGAGCCCTTGTGTGTGGGGAGGAGACTTGCCTGTGGAAGGGCGTGTGTATGGGGAAAGGACTTTGTATGGAAGGAGGGGCTTCAGTGTGTATATGGAAAGAGGACTTGTGTGTGTATATGGAGGAACTTGTATAGGAAGAGCCTTGTGTGTAGGGGAGAGCCTTGTGTGTATAGGAAAGGAAGGAGATGTGTGTGTGGTGTATGGGAAGAAGGACATTGTGTGTGTATGGGGAAGGAGGGAGTTTGTGTGTATGGGAAAGGAGGGCTTGTGTATATGGAGAGATGGCCTTGTGTGTATGGGGAACAGGGCACTTGTGTGTATGAGGAAGAGGAAGCCCCATATTAGCAATGGGAGGAGGGCGTGTGTATGGGGAGGAGGAGGGGCTTGTGTGGGAGGAGCCTTGTGTATGAAGGAGGATGGCCTTGTGTGTATGGGAAGGAGGGACTTGTGTGTATGGGGAGAGGAGGGCTGTGTGGTTGGGAGGGCACCTTGTGTGTATGGGGAGGGAAGGGTTTGTGTGGGAGGAGCCTTGTGTATATGGGGAGGAGGGGCCTTGTGTGTGTATGGGGAGGAGGGCATATGGTATGGGGAGGAGAGGGTTTTGTGTGGGAGAAGGAACCTTATTAGCCTTTATATGGGGAGGAGGGCCTTGTGTGTATGGGGAGGGGCAATTCTGTGTATGGGGATCAGGAGGGTTGCTTGTGTGTATGGGGAGGAGGGTTTGGTGTGGGAGAGGAAGAGCCTTGTGTATTATGGGGGAGGAGGGCCTTGTGTGTATGGGGGGCCTTGTGTGTATGGGAAGAGGGGCCTTGTGTGTATGGGGAGGGACCTTTGTGTGTATGGGGAGGAGAACCTTGGTGTATGGGGAGGAGGGAGGGTTTGTGTGTATGGGGAAAGGAGGAGGGTTTTGTGTGTATGGGGAAGAGGACCTTGTGTGTATGGGGAGGAGGACTTGTGGTGTATGGGGAAGGAGGGCTTCATGTGTGTATGGGGGAGGAACCTTGTGTGTATGAGGAGGGCCTTGTGTATATGGGGAGGAGCCTTGTGTGTATGGGGAGGAGGTTGTGTGTATAGGAAGGACCTTGTGTGTGTATGGGAGGAGGGCCTTGTGTGTATGGGGAGGGAAGGACCTTGTGTGTATGGGGAGGGAGGACCTTGTGTGTATGGGGAGGAAGGATCTTAATGTGTATGGGGAGGAAGGGACTGATGTGTGTGTATGGGGGTAGAGAGGGCCTTAATGGTGTATGGGGAGGAGGGCTTGTGTGTATTTAGGAGGGAGCAAGATAGCTGTGTATGGGGAAGGGGACTTGTTTATGGGGAAGGAGGAGCCTTGTGTGTATAGGAGGAAGAGACCTTGTGTGTGTATGGGGAAGGAAGGACAATGTGTATGGGGAGAGGAGCCTTGTGTGTATGGGAAGGAGAACCTTGTGTGATAGGGGAGGAGGTTTGTGTGTATGAGGAGGACCTTGTGTGTATGGGGAGGCTTGTGTGTATGGGAAGGAGGGTCCTTGTGTGTATGAGGGAGGAGGGCTTGTGTGTATGTGAGGAAGGAGGGCGCATTGTGTGGGAATGGGAGGGGGCCTTGTGTGTATGGGGAAGGAGGGTCTGTGAGTGTGGGGATGTGGGGAGAAGATGGCTTGTGTGTGTGTGTCAGTATGTGGAGGCAAGGGAGGGAGGAAGGCGTGTGGGGGGAGAAGCTGTGTGTGTGGGGAGGGAAGCTTGTTTATTTTATTTTATTTTTAATTTTGTCACTTGGCAGCTAGGTTTGTTGTGCACTGATAATCATCTTCTGAGCAGTAATGCAAAGGTTTCTAGAGTAGGGTTACAAATGGTCTGTATAATAACTAAGTGATTTCGAATATTATGGCATTGCAAATACATTGTTTGTTTAGTTCTGTACGCAAGGATAACTTATTCACCAACTGCGTAAATTTACAGCAGTTTGGACAATATGTCTGGCCGCTCACTTTGTTATTCATATTTGCATGAGGGTATTCAAGCAATTGTCTGTCGGGAAACCAGGAGTGGAAAAGTGGATATAATCTTAATATGTCGGCTATACTGCATTAAAGATAAAGTGTTGTACCATTTCACACACTGAGTGCTTGGACCTATCCCTAAAAGTTTCACCACACAAAGTCAGGGAGCATAGTGTTGAATGTGTGGCCATAATTGACCACACTTTATATTTAGTATTGTTCACATCTGCTAGAAGGATATACTGTCAGGAGTACTTGTATCCCAACCTTAGTCTAAGTGGTTACAACATCTTGTACTGTATTCTAGTGATCCTATTACTTACTCCATATACATATTTCATACACCTCATCATGGTAAATAATGGTCAGAATTACATGTTTCTGACACTTGCGTCAAATTCATCAACAAGTTCTTTTCCTAATTACAGTTTTAAAGGGCTCTTTTCGACAGACCAAATTTTTTCAACAAGTGTCTTTGTTAGATGCGAGTTTGGCGAGGGGCATCAACTCGGTCATGTTTAATAGAGGCCTATGTGAGAGGGATCCACAACAGTTGATCGAACTACTTCCCTTCAACAAAGGTATAATGCATATTTGTGTCTGGCTTCCAGAGACAATTGCGTGACACCTTAAGTTGATTGTGTCAAGGGTAAAAGTAATAGAGATGAATCAGTTATAAAGGGATGAGGGTTGCAACAAATTTTAATGGATGTGAGTATGGCAGCTAACTCAGTTTAAAGCCAGAGTGGATGGCCAGTTGTTGAGTTTTAATTTCATTCTCAATTTATTACCGTTATGTTGAGTTACAACGATAGCACTTCCAGCCTTCTCCCACAGGCATTGTTAAAGAGGATCCATCAGTGTAGAAGGTCTGTGTGTTATCATCAGTCTGCAGAGATTGTGTGTGTTCAAGACTCTCACTTTGGAAGTGTTGGAGATAAATCCTTTGCATAATTAATCGCTTCGTCAAGGTGGTAGGAAGCGTTGTTTTGTCTATTCAAACATCTCCATATGGTAAATGCTTATCACACAACTCTTATATAGCAGAGCTTACCGCACTATGACACAGTGCTGGACAAAGTGATATATTGCTAGTGCAAGCTTTAGATGACTATACTCATTAGATTACTCTTTAGGTGTTCCCAGGGCGTAATATATAACAGGTGAAAGGACCAACAGAAACACATCAGTAAATCTATCTTAATTACATATATTTACAAATAGACACAAGACATAATGTAAATAGACTTCTCCCCTAATTGGAAGTCAGCATAAAGCACCACTGACTCCTACCTCATTCACTAGGAAAGGAAGCACAAACCTCAGCCATATGAGCGTGGCTCAGAGAAAGAAGCTGAGAACAAAACAAAGGGTTTCTCTCCAGTAAGGTGGGTGTAAGGCCTGGTTGCTGGGATACAAAACCCGACATCCAAATCAGGATCTTATAAAAAGGAAAGTTAAGAACCATGGGTTCCAAGAGATGAAATAAACAACCATTAGAATTGACATCTCTTTACTATGAAAATAATCACAATAATTAACTCTGACACCACTCACCCAAATATTAAAATAAACAGCACTGAAATCAAACAATTACAACAAGTACAGGTATTTCCTATGGCTGCAGATGAATCTTCCTCCTAACCAGCACAGTGGAATGTTCTGAGTAACACTGCACACAGTCACCTATAAATGGAAGGTCCAGGCAGCTGTAACACCTTCTGGCGTTGGTGAGGCGATGTCTTGCCACACAGGAGAGAGCTAGGAGCACGAACGGTGGATAGGGCATGGGGAATGGCAGTAGCTGGAGTAGGTGACCAAACTGACAACCGAATAATGAAGGACTGGGGAATCAGCCCACGATCCCCAGGAACCTCGATGATACACAACCAGAGTGGAATCAAACAGCGGGGTGAAGTAACACGGCTGTGGTGAGGCTGGATCGCGTCTGGTGCTACGAGGCAACAGCGACCTTGTGGGGTTTCGTGATGTTGTCTCTCACTCAGGATGGGTTGGAGAAAGGAAACTCGCAATGCGTTTCACCAGCCCTATATATAGTATTGGATATGCAGTACACTTTGGTGCTGGAAAGTTGCTGCATGGGTAGAGCGTGGAGTAGAGAGCTGGCTGGTGAGGAGCTTGCGCAGAGGAGATGTTGCGGGGCTCCAGGTAGAAGGGAGTTCACGGCGAGGTTGAGAGCTTATATAGCGGAGGTAGGCGTGGCATGAAAACCGACCCGCTAGTATCCGACCCGGCTCTGTAAGACCACGAGGCCTTGGCTGGGAAACTCGACAAAGGGATCGGCTGGTCAGCAACAAATGGCAGTTGTAGTTGTAAGGGAGAGCATCCACCACAGACTCGCCCTCCCCCTCCGGGCGGTGCAGGAGACTTGTTGTCGGCAGGGTTGTATCAACATGAGACATAACGGGCGGGGTGTGGATTAGCCGTCCGCTACGGAGACAACTCCGTCTAGAGACACGGATCTGTGGGAGAAGCAGAGGGAAGGAGGGTTGTGGATAAGAGAAGGTTGTACTGTGAGAATGGTGCTTCCTCTCGCTGCTGGTACACAGTCCTCCAGTGGCGCCGGGTGGGGTGTCTGGGTCCATAGGAGCCGGCTGCAGGGTCCACATCAGGGGCAGTAGGTACCTGAGGATGAAAAGGTACCAGAAATGTTGTGGGCGAGGTGGTGCTGTAAGCAGCAATGGTGGGCAGACTGGCAGTGTAGTGGTGGGATGATGTGTTCAGGGCGACAGGAAGGCTGGCGTGGGGCGGCAGCCTTGAATGCAAGCTACTTGTGTCGTAGTGTTTGTAGGAGTCGTGATGGGCAGGTCGGACTGGCAGCAGGAGTGAAGTGGTCAAGTTCAGAAGTAAGACGTGTGATGTGCTGCTTGATAGTGGCAGGGTTATAGCGTCTACCAGTCGATGTCGCTTCGTCGTGTGGTTGCAGGGAACCTCACAGCATCGAATGTTTGCACCAAAACGTTGATGGACCAACTGGGATGGGCACTGCAGAAACACTAACAGGGGGCTGGGGCGGCATTTGAGGCATGGGTGTGTTGGGGTCAGTAGGACGTAGTGCGTAGGGCAGGAGCAGCTACGGAAGCGGAGGAGCAGAGCTGCTCCAGGGTGTCAAACTGTGGTGTAAAGGGACAGTAGCAGGTCCTGCATGTGCTTGTGAGGTGTTGGTCGTCTAGAAGGACGCTGATCTGGTTGACGAGACCGGGGGAAAGTGAAAGGTGTAGCTGCTGAGTTGTGCGCGGGAAGCATGGCGCACAGCAGTGTATTCGTGGAATACTCTGTCTGCCGTGGCTGCACTAGGTAGACGGGTAGTAAGAATACAGTGAACCCTCGCGGCGCGTTCGGTAAAGCGGGAACAGATAAATGGATTAATTGAAATAGAGACCGGGCCGACCCCAAACTCCACTTTTTCCCCGACAACAATATGTACGTTTTAGTTAAAAACCATCACTTTATGATGATGGTATGCACACACATAATATAGAAGGGAACAATCAATAAAGAATGATATACTGTAAGGTTGGGTTAGAAAAACAAGGTTAGGGTTAACACTTGCGTTAGTTGAAGAGATGGGTCGGCGTATGGGAATGAAGGCTGATTCGACGCAGAGGGCAGGCCAAATGGGACGTCAGCCTCACTGTCATCCACACTTGTGGGTACTCGCAACAAAATCCCTCAAAGTACCATCACGGCTGTCTCCTGTCTGTCACTATATCAGCTAGCTTGGACGCAGCTGTGGTGGGTTGCAGACAGGCTCAGTAATGTTGCTGGGCCCGGCTGGCGACTGTTGTTTGATGTTGTGGGGGCTTCATAGTCTGCGCAACAACTGGGTAGTGAAGACTCGCCGCTCGGTTATCGTCAGGGTCGTCAGAAAGGAGGAACTTGACTTTCCTCAATAACACTATGCGATAACTTGCGTTCTTCTTGGGATGACGCACCACCACCTGCCTCTTCACTGACGTCATCATCATCGCTAACATCTCGTCAGCAGTCGACATCAGGATCCTTATCTCACCCTCCAAGGATGTCGTCGTTGGTGGTCTCGGAAGCCTGCAGCTGTAACACTCTGCGCAGCTTCTCTGGCAAGATCCCACTGCTACTGCAACAGTCTGAACCTCATTTCAGTCACAGATTGACTCTGCCTCCCACCTGGAATACCTTTTTATGTCTCCATGCGTGACGAACCGTTGCTACAGACAGCTGATCCCATGCCTCCACCAAAAAGTCCACAGCTTTCTTGACGTTAAATTTACTGCTCCAAAAATGTTTCACAAGTACTTCTTACTCTACCAACTGGTATTTCCTCGTCGTCTGCTCTTATATCAGGGTGTCACCCAGGTTGCACCAACTCATCCTTGAGGTGTTGGGTGCCGTCGTTCACGGACTTAAATTTCTTTGCAGAGAGAATGCAGCTTTCGCATTACAAGATCAATTCCTGGTCCATGGGCTGTATTAATGACGTAGTGTTGGGAGGAAGGAAGACCACTTTACGTTGGGGGTGACGATCTAACAGTAGGGGTGAGTGTCCTGGTGCACGTTGTCAAGCAGCAACAAAATCTTGAATGGAGCATTCATTTTGCTCACAGGGCCCTTCACGTCCGGGAACGAAACAGTCATCAAACCAGGAGGACAGTGCCAGGAACATCCACGCTTAACACGTGCGGTCAGCCAATGGACATTAGCTTGGTCATATCCATGCTCTTGACAAAGCGTGCGGCTTGCATACTATGTGGATCACACCGATAGCAGACTTACAGGTACCGGAGGCATTGGTGGGGTAGAACAGGACGGTGATTCACGCTCCTTCTGCAACTTCGTAGCGACACTTGCTGGCATTCTTCACAACGAAGGTCTTGGAAGGTAACTTTTCAAAAGAGACCAGATTTGTCCATGTTACCAAACACCTGGTCGTCGGTGTACTATCGCCCCTCCATAATCTCACGCGTAAAAACGGGAGAAAATCCCTAGCCGCAACACGGTCAGCACTAGCTTCTTCACCACCAATGTTAATGCTGGTGATCTTGTTCCTCTTCTTAAATCTCTGCAACCTACACCCAGAGGAAGCGACGGGTTTTGAATACATATGGGTTGCGAATCTTACGCATTTACTGCAGCATACAGTTCACGATGCGTACTCACTGGCGAGCGCTTGTCCCACCGCCATGTTCCGTCGCGCGCTTCTTCTGGAATCAAAGTGAACTCATAAGTAATTTCTCCCGTCTTAAAGCACCTGGTTGTAGCAATAAACGATCATTGAGACACCTGTGAGAACTTAGTGATATTTCATATATCGCGCTATGCCCGGCTGCATCAACCGCCAATTTAGCCGGATCATGGAATTCGTTCCACACTATCTGCTTGCAAGATCGCCTGTCTTGTTTCCTTTCTCCAACTCTTGGATGATCATGGACGGACGGCTGGAGGCGGGCGGCTGGGTCCCAGGAAATGCAAAGGTTTCTTTTATTGTGGTGGTGGTGGTGGTCCGGTGGACCATTCTTATGGAACAATGGATACCGATAGCCTTTGGTGTAGCCAGGAGGAGGAATATGGCTGGCGCGGGTAGGTCAAAGGGGCTTGAACGCTCCGCGGCAGGACCGCGTCCGCAATTACATGGTGGCTGAGGTAAGGATGCGTTTAATCACAGTCCGATGCGATGCATATGGGCGTCACCGATGAACACAACGGACATACCGCTGCTGCGCAACCTACTCGCGCACCGCTTACCCAACGTGGCGGGAGGTTTGGCGAAAGGGGAGGTTTGAATCAAAAAAATGGCGCGGCGCGAGTGGCGGATACTATGGCTAAGTGTTTTATTTACAAAATAATGTGATCAGTTACTCTTATTTAACACATACAGCGCTTGGAGCATCAAGATTGTTTGTAGGCATGACTATTGGTTAATGAAACCCAAAATGTGGTTTTGCGTCACATCACATAAATAATACTTACAAAATCTATGCATTAATATGCATAACTCTTGGGAAATCTGTCCAGACATTAAATATTTTATATACTACAATAATCACATAGATATAGTTTACAATGTTTACATACATAATAAATGTGAAAAAATATTTTTGGGTTTCAATTAACCAATAGTCATGCCTACAAAACAATCTTGAAATTACTCCAAGTGCATGTATGTGTTAAATAACGAGTAACTGATCCACATTATTTTTGTTAAAAACAAAGAAATGAAAAGCAAGCACTCAGCCATATGGATATAGTTACGGAAGGGAAATAAGGATGGGTTTTGATGGTTACTCTGGGACGATGCTCACAATGACGAATGAGAGAAACCTCTTTATGAAAAATCTTACCTACACACGTACACACACACAGTGTAACTTTTGTGTGACGCGTTGTCCTGACTTGCGGGAGGGGTGGCTTTGAGCTGAACCGCCACACTTGATATTTATCGCCCTTCCTGTCCACTATTTGCACAACAACCAACTGCAGGTGAAAAGTTGTAATATTATACTGAATAACGCTGTCGTGTATTGATTATGACTAGTTACCAAGATACAGGACACGATGGACATAACATGATATGTCTGGGGCCTGGGTTACATATAACTTGTGTGTTCGTACGTATGTTGCCGTAGGAGTTGCAAGTAGGCCTCCATGTGCTATTAAGTTCAAAAGTACACTGGTGTGGGGTGGATCCTTTGTATTAATTTGGGTTTGGAAATAGTAGTTAAATTAAACACGATTTTTTCATATAGTTACGTGAATGATGGGGGTTGTGAATTGGAAACATCGTGGTCTGGCACACACACACACAAGACGCGCTTCGCAAACGATGTGTGGATTCACTGGGTGGTTTGGAAGTGTTTATTTCCGGTTCATACTTTCGTAACTACAACCTATGGTGAGGATTTTTTCTTCGTGTTCATATATAGTAGAAATAATGGGAATTGTGGGGATACATACAATATTTTATACATAATGTGTCCTATACAGCCGTACTATGACTGTGTGTTCATTATTGTGTGTTGCCTCGTGATAGTTAGAATTGGGCCCCGTCCAGGAAGGACACTGTACTAACCTCCAGCACTTTCCAACCTTAGGTGGGCTAGAGAATATAGTTTTCCGGGGTGTACATTGTTTGAACAATTGTAATAAATTATTAGCACCATAATGTTGGCTGTACCCACTTGTTTTAAGAGGTTTCAGGGATCTGTCAGTTACACATTAGCTGGTTAGTTGGGTTTGTTGTATGGCAGGTAGGTACAAGGGATAGGGAGGAGGGTTTGTGTGGTGTGTGTGTGGGAGAAGGAGAAGATGCTTAGTAGTATTAGTAGTGAAAAGTATGTGGCTTTGTGGTGCAGTAAATTGGCGGAGTACATTTAGCCAATTTTGTCACCCTTTCTCGGTCTGTCCGTCTTTTCTGTCACATTCTCTCTGCTTCTGTGTCGGGGTCTCATTCTGTGCATCTACCTATTGTTGGCGTGCGTGCGTGCAATGTCTAAGTGTGTAGACGTTTGATATGTATGGAAGAATTAACACACTTCACAAAAGCAAATCATTCATATCCAATAAAAATGAAAAACATACACCAGAGGCGTTCAAAACATATACATACATACTCTCTCACAAGACGGACAGTAACACAAACAACATGTCTTATCAAACCACTATAACGAACAAGAGAATGGACGTTAGCATCAGTGTCTACTATATGTACAAGAACAGGCGTTGACAGTGTGCCTCCACAGTATACAAGGAATATTGATAATACTGTCTCCTGTATACACGAGAACACAATTTGACAGCACAGTATCATACGCATGAGGCGAAACTGGCAACAGTGACTCATACATAACAGAGCGGACGTTGATAACACGCCTCCTAGTACACATTTAGAATTCAGGAGATCGCTGGCATTACTGGAATCCTTATATATACAGATGGGACGATTCTTGTGGCTTCGTGTACATGATCGGAGGCAGTTCACAGCAGTAAATCATACAAACACGGTGTTGGCAACGACATTCCTACTATAGTACATGAGACCGGACGTTAGCGGCCAGTTCTGTTTTTCTCCATGATGAGAACCTTGTAACACTTGTTTCCTATGCAGAACGTGACATTGACAAAGAGTGTTCGATAGTTGCAATGATTAACGCCACACCTCTCTACTCTTCTCAACAGGACTGCGCGCATACCGTACACCGCCGTACTGTCGAATGAAAACAGATTCTGCATGTACATACATCGTTAGACTCCAAACAACGGAGCACAAATAACAACTACCTACAAAGGAAAAATTACCAAACAAGGCCTAAAACCTTAAAATTGAACAGGTGAAGAAAAATATTGTGAAGTTGATATCGTTACCGAAGCTGAACAGAATTAACTACAAGTAACTCAACCACATCTAGTTGGTAGAACAGGATACATGACAGAAAATTTGTATTCATAAGGAAGAGATGATGACGTTGTCCGCATGAAGAATTGAGGTGTAGAATTAAACTTATATGTCGAATATAAATTCAAGGACACACACATATTCCGACACATCTTTACACACACACACACACACACACACACACACACACACAACAACAACAACAACGATAAACTTAAAAAACACACGTACCCACAATATTTAGAATAACATATCTTATTGTCAACAATGGTGTTTGTCGACATTTTTCCCCATTTCTAGAACGACAACAGTTACCGTAAGTGTTCAAATATTATTATTATATTATTTTATTATTATTATTATTATTATTATTATTATTATTATTAAAAAAAAAAAATTATTATTATAATATTAATATTATTATTAATATTATTATTAATATTATTATTAATATTAAACTATCATAAATACTATTATTAACATTATTTTTTACATAAAAGGAATATTTACTTCCATATACACCTCATGACATCCTTCAATACATCATTTGTAAAACATTTTCCCACGGAAACTTCATAAAAAATCACACACAACGCGTTGACACCCATATAATTTGCAGAAAATGCAAAATGACGCTTAGGGTTTACGGAAATAAATTCCAGATGTCCAAAAGAATGGAAGAAGATGCAAACCACAGCCCTAGCCTTTGTAATTTCACGAGACATCAAGTTAGTGTAGAAACAAAGGTAAAGTACAGAGGAGAAAATGCGGCGGTCATCAATCGACATAATGTAGGCTCTCCCATGAATGGACAGGAGGGACTCCGGGTGGACGGACGTCTTGCGAACATTAAGAGGGAGAGAAGAAGTATTTTCCAACCATCGTCTTGAGGAGGTAAGAGAGATGAGAGACAAACGATGATTCTTAAATATTAGTGAACAATTTCGATTTGGGATATACTGTATGTGAGAGTGAACGACTTTTTGTTATTCATGATGGCCAACGATGCACAATACACGTAATGAAAGAGATTCGTTAAACTTGCCTTATAAAAGTGTATTATTAAAGTTATAATAGATTTTGAAATAGGGAAAGAGTAAGATATAATGAACATATCTATCTCATTATACAAAGCAGACAAAAGCACAAAACATTTGTTCATAAAATTTATTTTCATGTTTCGTACCAAAATTCAATGAATAATTTGATTTGTGAATTTAGTATGATTTTAACATACGGAATGTTTAAAGTTAACAATGAAGCTTTTCTATAAATTTTAATGATTTTAAATATCTAAAACATCTTTAATAATTTTGCTGTGAATTAATGTTAAACGATTGGGCTATATAAAAACTATAAATATTAATATAATATTAATGGCATTTGAATTTTTTAATACTCTTAGGACTGGCCATTGGTCAAACTTGTTTATCAGATAATCTGGTTTGGGGTGGTGTGGAGGGGTCTGATGACGTTTTACAGTATTAGTTTTCTTCGTGATATTAAACATTCCTCCTATGTAATTTTACAAAATTTTATCATTATTCTTTTTGGAAAGTGTGTGTGTGTGTGTGTGTGTGTGTGTGTGTGTGTGTGTGTGTGTGTGTGTGTGTGTGTGTGGTCTGCGGTCTGTTAAAACACTTTCTCCAGAATTACTGATATACAAACACCGTGTCTCTCATAAGATTGTGTTGTTGATGGATGACAACAATTAGTAACCTTTTTCCAGCACTGGAAGACCATTGATGCTGGGTGCAGTAATAACATTATAACATCAACAGAGTCCATCAGTAACTCCTTCCTTATAAGTTACCCGCCATAATAACACTCAGTTCTGACTAGTACTGGCTATTAGTGATTGTCAGAATTGTCATAATGTTTTATTTGACTCTTGAATGTAGGATAATTTGGATATATATAATGTATTACGTGTGTGTGTGACTGAGTGCAATTTGTGAGAGAGAGAGATTTGGTAGGGTGTTGTTGATGAGACGTTAAGAAAGCCGTTGTTTCTGAAGATGCAAGAAAGTGGAGGAGGAAGATGTAGGAAGTGAAATAAAGTGAGAGACTTCACATAGCAAGTGGAGGGCTATCCACCTTGCAGAAGACCCAGAGGCCGGTCGTTGTCGGGCGAATCTTTGTAACTCGCCTGTTATAGTGGTTATATGAATGACTCTTCAGTAGATAATAATTTCTACGCGTCGTGGGATGTGAAGAAGGGTTAAAGAATGTATTCTGAAGAGTCTTATCATTGGGACAAAGAATACTATAGTTAAACCACGAATATACTCCATGCAATAAGGCATATAATTAAAACTAAGTGAAGAAAAATATAATAATAATAATAATAATGAACTAAACAGCAAGAGAAAATAATACATAAAAATAATAAGTTTCAATAGTATTCAAATAATTTGATGGGCATAAAATGATAATAACATTAAGCGAGATATAATACAAAATAATAATGAATGAAATAATAAAATAATAATAATGTATGTGAGGACGTCCACATGCATCTCTATCATATTCATTAATTATTATAATGTTTTTGTTATTAAAATATTATAGTTGACTTTGAATTATTAATTACACTTGACTTGACTACCCTGTTATAACCAAATTGCATTAAGCCTCTTTGTTGATGTTAGAATTTATTACTGCGCTTTAACAATTAAGGTCTCGAAGCGCGTACTTCAGTTTAAATTACGTTTAGGCATTGGCAAGTTGATGTAGAGGGTTGTAGTTGTAGGTATCCAGTTACTAGTGAAGCTCTTGTGTTGATGGTTGTAGGTGTCCAGTTACTAAGCATATTAGCAGGTGTCAGGTACTAGTGACTTTTGTTGTATTGTGATGGTTGTAGGTGTCCAGGCACTGGATGAAGCTTTTGTTGTATTGATGGTTGTAGGTGTCCAGTTACTAGTGAAGCTTTTGTTGTGTTGATGGTTGTAGGTGTCCAGTTACTAGTGAAGCTTTTGTTGTATTGTGATGGTTGTAGGTGTCCAGTTACTAGTGAAGCTTTGTTGTATTGTGATGGTTGTAGGTGTCCAGTTACTAGTGAAGCTTTTGTTGTATTATGATGGTTGTAAGTGTCCAGGTGTAGTGACTTTTGTTGTGTGTTGATGGTTGTAGGTGTCCAGTTACTAGTGAAGCTTTGTGTATTGTGATGGTTGTAGGTGTCAAGTACTAGTAAGCTTTTGTTGTATTGTGATGGTTGTGGTGTCCAGTTACTAGTAAGCTTTTGTTGTGTTGATGGTTGTGGTGTCCAGTTACTAGTGAAGCTTTTGTTGTGTTGATGGTTTGTAGTCGGTACTAGTGAAGCTTTGTTGTTGTATTGTGATGGTTGTAGGTGTCCAGTTACTAGTGAAGCTTTTTGTTTGTGTGATGGTTTTTGGTGTCAGGTACTAGTGAAGCTTGTTGTGTTGAGTGGTTGTAGGTGTCCAGTTACTAGTGAAGCTTTTGTTGTATTGTGATGGTTGTAGGTGTCCAGTTACTAGTGAAGCTTTTGTTGTATTGTGATGGTTGCAGGTGTCCAGTTACTAGTGAAGCTTTTGTTTGTGTTGATGGTTGTAGGTGTCAAGGTACTAAGTGAAGCTTTTGTTGTATTTATGGTGGTTGAGGTGTCCAGTTACTAGTGAGCTTTTTGTATTTTGTGTGATGTTTGGGTGTCCAGTTACTAGTGAAGCTTTTGTTGTATTGTGATGGTTGTAGGTGTCCAGTTACTAGTGAAGCTTTTGTTGTGTTGATGGTTGTGGTGTCAGTTACTAGTGACTTTTATTTATGATGGTTGTAGGTGTCCAGTTACTAGTGAAGCTTTGGTTGTATTGTGATGGTTGTAGGTGTCCAGGTACTAGTAAACTTTTTGTTGTGTTGATGGTTTGTAGGTGTCCAGTTACTAGTGAAGCTTTGTTGTTGTATTGGCGATGTCCATTGCCAAATGAGCTTTTTGTTGTGTTGTGATGGTTGTAGGTGTCCAGTTACTAGTAGAGCTTTTGTTGTGTTGATGGTGTAGGTGTCCAGGGTTACTAGTAGAAGCTTTTTGTTGTGTTGATGGAGGTGTCAGTTACTGAAGCTTTTGTTGGTATTGATGGTTGTAGGTGTCCAGTTACTAGTGAAGCTCTTGTTGTGTTGATGGTTGTAGGTGTCCAGTTACTAGTGGCTTTTTGTTGTGTTGATGTTTGTAGGTGTCAGTTACTAGTGAAGCTTTTGTTGTGTTGATGGTGTCCAGTTACTAGTGAAGCTTTTGGTGTTGATGATTTGTAGGTGTCAGATTACTAGTGACTCATGTGGTAGTTGTAGGTGTCCAGTTACTAGTATTTTATTTGTATTATTGTGATGGTTGTAGGTGTCCCAGTTACTAGTGAAGCTTTTGTTGTGTTGATGGTTGTAGGTGTCCAGTTACTAGTGAAGCTTTTGTTGTTTTGTGATGGTTGTAGGTGTCCAGTTACTAGTGAAGCTTTGTTGTGTTGATGGTTGTAGGTGTCCAGTTACTAGTGAAGCTTTTTTTGTGTGTGTGGTTGTAGGTGTCCAGTTCTATTGAAGCTTTTGTTGTGTTGATGGTTGTAGGTGTCCAGTTATTTGACTTTTGTTGTGTGATGGTTGTAGGTGTCCAGTTACTAGTGAATTTTGTGTGTTGATGTGTAGGTGTCCAGTTACTAGTGAAGCTTTTTGTGTTTGATGGTTGTGGGTCCAGTTACTAGTGAAGCTTTTGTTGTGTTGATGGTTGTAGGTGTCCAGTTACTAGTGAAGCTTTTGTTGTGTTGATGGTTGTAGGTGTCCAGTACTAGTGAAGCTTTGTTGTGTTGATGGTTGTAGGTGTCCAGTTACTAGTGAAGCTTTTGTTGTATTGTGATGGTTGTAGGTGTCCAGTTACTAGTGAAGCTTTTGTTGTTAATGGTTTAGGTGTCCAGGTACTAGTAAGCTTTTGTTGTAATGGTTCTTAAGGTGTCAGGTACTAGTGAAGCTTTTGTTGTTGATGGTTGTAGGTGTCCAGTACTAGTGAAGCTTTTGTTGTGTTGATGTGTAGGGTCCAGTTACTAGTAAGCTTTATTGTTGTGTTGATGGTGTAGGTGTCCAGTTACTAGTGAAGCTTTTCTGTTGATGGTTGTAGGTGTCCAGTTACTAGTGAAGCTTTGTTGTGTTGATGGTGTAGGTGTCCAGTTACTAGTGAAGCTCTTGTTGTTGTATTGTGATGGTTGTGGTGTCCAGTTACTAGTGAAGCTTTTTGTTGATGGTTGTAGGTGTCCCGGTACTAGTGAAGCTTTTGTTTGTGATGGTGTAGGTGTCCAGTTACTAGTGAAGCTTTATTTGTGTTGATGGTGTAGGTGTCCAGTTACTAGTGAAGCTCTTCTTGTTGATGGTTGTAGGTGTCCAGTTACTAGTGAAGCTTGTGTTGTGTGGTGTTCAGACTAGTGAAGCTTTATTTGTGTTGATGGTGTAGGTGTCCAGTTACTAGTGAAGCTTTTTGTTGTTAATGGTTGTAGGTGTCCAGTTACTAGTGAAGCTTTTGTTGTGTTGATGGTGTAGGTGTCAGTTACTAGTGAAGCTTTGTTGTGTTGATGGTGTAGGTGTCAGTTACTAGTGAAGCTTTATTTGTGTTGTTGATGGTGTAGGTGTCCAGTTACTAGTGAAGCTTTTCTGTTGATGGTGTAGGTGTCAGTTACTAGTGAAGCTTTTGTTGTGTTGATGGTTGTAGGTGTCCAGGTACTAGTGAAGCTTTTGTTGTGTTGATGGTTGTAGGTGTCCAGGTACTAGTAGAGCTTTTGTGTTGATGGTTGTAGGTGTCCAGTTACTAGTGGCTCTTGTGTTGATGGTTGTAGGTGTCCAGTTACTAGTGAAGCTTTTGTGTTGATGGTTGTAGGTGTCCAGTTACTAGTGAAGCTCTTGTGTTGATGTTTGCTAGGTGTGCAGTTACTAGTGAAGCTCTTGTGTTGATGGTTGTAGGTGTCCAGTTACTAGTGAAGCTTTTGTTGTATTGTGATGGTTGTAGGTGTCCAGTTACTAGTGAAGCTTTTGTTGTATTGTGATGGTTGTAGGTGTCCAGGTACTAGTGAAGCTCTTGTGTTGATGGTTGTATGTGTCCAGTTACTAGTGAAGCTTGTGTTGTGATGGTTGTAGGTGTCAGTTACTAAGTGAAGCTTTGTTGTGTTGATGGTTGTAGGTGTCCAGTTTTAGTGAAGCTTTATTTGTGTTGATGGTTGTAAGTGTCCAGCTATTGAGCTTTATTTGTGTTGATGGTTGTAAGTGTCAGTTACTAGTGAAGCTTTATTTGTGTTGTTGATGGTTGTAAGTGTCAGCTACTAGTGAAGCTTTAGTTGTGTTGATGGTTGTAGGTGTCCAGTTACTAGTAAGCTTTATTTGTGTTGATGGTTGTAAGTGTCCAGTTACTAGTGAAGCTTTATTTGTGTTGATGGTTGTAGAGTGTCCAGTTACTAGTGAAGCTTTATTTGTGTTGATGGTTGTAAGTGTCCAGCTACTAGCGAAGCTTTTGTTGACCGTAAGCCGCCACACTGCTGGTATTGTGGAGTAACATAGGTTGTAGGCCGCCACACTGCTGGTATTGTGGAGGTAACACATGGTTGTAGGCCGCCACACCTGGTATTGTGGAGGTAACACGTGGTTGTAGGCCGCCCACTGCTGGTATGTGTGGAGGTAACACATGGTTGTAGGCCGCCACACTGCTGGTATGGAGGTAACACATGTAGGCCGCCTCACTGCTGTGTGTGGAGGTAACCCATGGTTGTAGGCCGCCACACTGCTGGTATTGTGGAGGTAACAGGTGGTTGTAGGCCGCCTCACCGCTGGTATTGTGGAGGTAACACATGGTTGTAGGCCGCCACACTGCTGGTATTGAACATAAGAACATAAGAAAATAAGGAGTCTGCAATAGGCCGGTTGGCCTGTGCATGGCAGCTCTGTCGAAAGTTACTACCACTCTCTATCATCCATGAATCTATCTAGCCTCCTTTGAAACTTTCAGAGTTCCCACCTTATAAAGTTGCTAAGCTTGTTCCATTCGTCCACCACCCTATTTGTGAACCAGTTTCTTCCTATCTCTCCCTCTAAACCTAAACTTATCAACTTGAATCCGTTGCTCCGAGTCCTATCCTGCTCCGGATATTATAAGAACTTTATCTATATCCTTTATTGATTCCTTTCACCCACTTAAATATTCTATCATATCTCCCGCACTCTTCGTCTTTCTAGGAATGCAAGTTAAGTTTCTTTAACCTATCCTGATATGGAAGGTTCTAAGTCCGAATCATTTTTGTCATTCGCTGCACCGACTCTAGTGATTATATCCATTCTATAATAGAGGCCACAACTGGACCGCATAATCGAGGTGCGGCCTGACTAGCGCAAAATATAGTTGCAATAAGACCTCTGCACTCTTGTTACTTACACTTCTAGATAAACCCAATACTCTGTTTGCCTTATTTCGAACATTAACGCACTGTTTTCAGGCCGTAGGTCCGGGCTTATAAAACCCCTAGGTCTCTTTCACAAGTCAACTCCTAGGTTGATATTGTTAAGGCTGTATACATTATAAGTATTTGTTCTTAATAATATTAATACGCTGCACTGGTGTTGAATTTCATTTGCCATTTTCAGACCACTCCTGCAGTTTATTTAGATCCTCCTGTAATGCATTTGCATCCTGCACTGAATTAATTTGCCGCCCTATTTTGGTGTCATCCGCAAACTTGCTTATGTCACTGCTGATCCCAGTATCTAAATCGTTTATGTAGATTAGGAACAAGGTGCCTAGTACTGACCCCTGAGAACACCACACTGGTTACACGGCCCCACCAGATTTAACACCATCTACGCTGACCCTCTGCGTTCTATCGGTGAGCCATGATTTTATCAATTTAAAACTTTCCTCGATACTATGAGCCTTAATTTTTCTCAGAAGCCTCTGATGCGGTACTCTGTCAAATGCTTTGCTAAAGTCTAAGTAAATAACATCGTAATTTTTCGTCATTATCTACTACCTCAAGACTTTCCTAAAAAACGTTAGCAGATTTGTTAGACAATTTCCTTTGTAAACATGTTGAGAGTCATGGATTAATTGCTTTTTCTCTAGATGCGATCGGATGCTATCTCTATAATTGATTCATTTCCCCACTACTGACGTCAAACTGATCGGCGGTAATTTGACATGCTCTGTCTCCTTTTTAATATGGGTACTACATTTGCCTGTTTCCACAAGTCTGGCACAACTCAGTGTCTAATGATTTTGTAAATAAGTTTGGGGGTCCGCTAATCTGTTCCCTACACTCTTTCAAGACTCATTTCATCCGCCTGGGGATTTTGTTTCTTTAGTTTATTTATCTTCTTGAACATCCTTTTCTGATAGTGATATTCTTTAATTTCTCTTCTTCCTTTCCTTAAATATCAGTTCCACCTCTGGAATTTCATCGCATTTCTTCTGTGGAAACTGATAAGAAGTAGCTGTCAATGCTTTGCTTATTTCTTTTTACTGCCATTTATCAATTCTCCCCTCCCTGACTTAGGCCCAACTTTGTCCTTGGCCTTTGTCCTATATACCTGAAAAATCCCTTGGGATTCGCCTTTGGATTCTCTTGATATTTTGATTTCATAGTCTCTCTTTGCTTTCCTTACATTTTTCTTAACATTCCTAGATAGTTCATTATACCTGTTTCTGAGCTGCTCCTCCCTCCCTTAATTTCCTTATATTCCTTTCTTTATTCCTTTATTCCTATGCATGTCATGTGGAGGTAACAGGTGGTTGTAGCCGCCACACTGCTGGTATTGTGGAGGTAACACATGGTTGTAGGCCGCCACACTGCTGGTATTGTGGAGGTAACACGTGGTTGTAGGCCGCCACACTGCTGGTATTGTGGAGGTAACACATGGTTGTAGGCCGCCACACTGCTGGTATTGTGGAGGTAACACATGGTTGTAGGCCGCCACACTGCTGGTATTGTGGAGGTAACATATGGTTAGGCCGCCACACTGCTGGTATTGTGGAGGTAACACATGGTTGTAGGCCGCCACACTGCTGGTATTGTGAGGTAACACTTATTGTAAGCCGCCACACTGCTGGTATTGTGGAGGTAACACTGGTTGTAGGCCGCCACACTGCTGGTATTGTGGAGGTAACACGTGGTTGTAGGCCGCCACACCTGCTGGTATTGAACATAAGAACATAAC
>NW_024716615.1:0-1999 GCF_018991925.1 Homarus americanus | reverse complement strand
AAACAAATAATCCAACAACTTCTCCTTGGTAGTAGAAGAGTGTATTGGTGTCCTAAAGTTTTAGCGAGGCTTGCCAGCCTGAGTAAGACAAAGAAATAATCCAGACAGCCACTACTACCTAACCTAACCGCTGGAGGTTTCGTCACGCCCCCCGATGGCGAAATCCTCCGTTACAGTGTCTGTTTAACCTAACCTTAGTACAGAGTCTATTGGTGTCCACAATTTTATAGAGGCTAAGTCAATAAGAGACAGAAAGAAATAATCCAAGCAGCCAAGCTTGGTGTAAAGTCTATTGGCGGCCTAAATTTTATAGAGATATACAGGCAGCCACCACCACTACTTTCGCCGGAGGTTTCGTCACGCTCCCCGATGGCGAAATCCTCCATTACAGCAAAAGTGTCTGTTTAACCTAACCTTAGTACAAAGTCTATTGGTGTCCTCAATTTTATAGAGGTTAGCCACCCGAAGTCAATAAGAGACAAAGAAATAATCCAAGCAGCCACCACTATCTAGCCTGACCGTGGTAAATTCTAACGGGGACCTTAAATTTTATAGAATAATAATAATACAGGCAACTAACCAACCACTACTGGGGTTGCTAATTCCAAACTAATTGCTATCGAGGTTTCGTCACGCCCCGATGGCGAAATCCTCCATTAAGCAGCAAAAGTGTTCGCTTCTAATTCCACCTTAGTACAAGTCTATTGGTGTCCCTCAATTTTATATAGAGGCTAGCCTTTTCACCCGAAGTCACTACAAGAGACAAAGAATAATCCAAGCAGCCCAACTGCTTAGCCTTGACCGTGGTAAAGTTCAACGGGGGACCCAAATTTTATAGAATAATAATAATACTGCAGGCAACCAATCAACTTCACTACCGGGTCACTTAACTCAACCACTAGCCGAGGTTTCACACGCCTCGATGAAGTAAACTCCATTACAGCAAAAGTGTCTGTTTAACCTAACCTTAGTACAAGGTCTATTGGTGTCCTCAATTTTATAGAGGTTAGCCACCCGAAGTCAATAAGAGACAAAGAAATAATCCAAGCAGCCTAAACTGTTTAGCCTGACCGTGGTAAAGTCTAACGGGGGACCTTAAATTTTATATAATAATAATACTACAGGCAACTACCTAACCACTACCGGGCCGCCTAACCTAACCACTACTTTCGCCGGAGGTTTCGTCACGCTCCCCGATGGCGAAATCCTCCATTACAGCAAAAGTGTCTGTTTAACCTAACCTTAGTACAAAGTCTATTGGTGTCCTCAATTTTATAGAGGTTAGCCACCCGAAGTCAATAAGAGACAAGGAAATAATCCAAGCAGCCTAAACTGTTTAGCCTGACCGTGGTAAAGTCTAACGGGGACCTTAAATTTTATATAATAATAATAATACAGGCAACTAACCAACCACCAACAATGTCTAACTGGGTAACTTCAATTACTTTCGCTTCGAGGTTTCGTCACCGATGGCGAAACTCTCCATTGCCAGCAAAAGCGTTCGTTTAACCTAACCTAGTACAAAGTCTATTGCGTTCCCAATTTTATAGAGGTTAGCCACCCGAAGTCAATAAGAGACAAAGAAATAATCCAAGCAGCCTAAACTGTTTAGCCTGACTGTGGTAAAGTCTAACGGGGGACCTTAAATTTTATAGAATAATAATAATACAGGCAACTAACCAACCACTACCGGGCCGCCTAACCTAACCACTACTTTCGCCGGAGGTTTCGTCACGCTCCCCGATGGCGAAATCCTCCATTACAGCAAAAGTGTCTGTTTAACCTAACCTTAGTACAAGGTCTATTGGTGTCCTCAATTTTATAGAGGTTAGCCACCCGAAGTCAATAAGAGACAAAGAAATAATCCAAGCAGCTACCACTATCTAGCCTAAACTGTTTAGCCTGACGTAGAGTTTTTTAATAAATCTGGTGATATGGAACCACACACAACCCCCCTTAACCTGGGATAATGCAATCAAATGGATAATTGCTAACTATT
>NW_024716614.1:0-9321 GCF_018991925.1 Homarus americanus | reverse complement strand
GCTTAGATGCATAACCTACATCTCCCTCCCCCCTCACGCTCATAGTCTTTGTCTTGAGCGGACTTCTTAGTCCTAAGTCGCTCCGAGCGTCGAGGTGCACTGTGGGGCGGATCCTCGTGAGGTGTAGGTGACTCATCCTCGGTCAGGGGGCCAGCAGCAGGGGGTGGGACTGGCCGGAGGAAGCGGCGGTTCCTCCACCAGACACGGCCGCTCGGCATCCTGACCTTGTAGTCCCGCGACCGGCCGACGCCCATCACTATGCCCACCTTGTCCCAACGTGTCGTCGTCGGGTCCTGGACGCGGACAAGGGCACCAATCTCCAGTGGCTGAAGAGGGCGGGCACGGTCGTCATACCGAGCCTTGGCGTCCTGGGCACGTGAAGCGGCTCGGTGGTCGCAGCTCTCGGCTCTGGTCTGCCACTCCTTCGCAAAGGCCTTGGCGTGTGCAGGAACGCAAGAGCGGAGAGGGTGACCATACAGGATCTGGGCAGGGGAGCGTCCTGTGTGGGTGGGGGTATTACGTAACTCCAGGAGTCCTTTGTCAAACGCCTCACAGTCTATGTTGCCTGAAGGGGCCACCTTGAGGATGAGGTGCTTGACTGTCTTGACCGCAGCCTCAGCATGGCCGTTTGACTGTGGGTAGTGGGGTGTTGACACGATGTGGCGGACTCCCCAACGCTCCAGGAATCCTGTGAAGTCCCGGCTGGTGAACTGTGGCCCACCGTCCGTCCGCAGACGTACAGGGACGTCCAGGTCACGAAAGAGGTGCCGGAAGTGGCGAATGGTGGCCGCGGACGTCGTGTCCGAGCCACAGATTACCACCACAGGCCAGCCAGAGAGTCGGTCGGCAACAACTAGGAAATGTTTCCCAGCTGTGCTGAAGAAATCAGCCGACACGGACTCGAAGGGATGGAAGCCACATAAAACTAACATCATATCTAAGTGATTTTATGTCCTGAATACACTTCTTACATTTTAAAACTAAATCATCATCAAGAGGCACTTTAGAATTTAGAGCAAATAGAGCGCTTTGACTGTCAACAAACCCCAAAACTGTCTTTTCCTCACATTCTTAAGTCCCACATATATAGCCCCATAAAGTTCACCATTTGTGCTGGAACTTCTATCTCCAATTCTCTTGGATATTCTTTCTTCAACACTAATACCATATTCAAAAAATTCCTTAATAACAATGCCACATCCGGCCCGATTCCCATTAACTGAACCATCACAGTACATAGGAATAACATTTTCCTTATGGTACTTGTATATATATTTCATGTAGATCCACAATGAAAACGTGGATAAGATAAATCTTGATAAAATCACACGGGGAAAGGGGAAACAACGGAGCAGTTGCCTTTGAAGATGTCTTGAATAAAGATGTAAGCTAAGATGCTCTGTTGTTTCCCTTTTCCTCGTGTGATTTTATCAATGTAACATATGGGATTAATTGAAATAGAGACCGGGCCGACCCCCAAACTCCACTTTTTCAGACAATACCTACGTTGTAATAAAAATAACTAATTAATTTTATGATGGTATGTACACACAATTAATAATTAAGAGAAATATCAATAATATTAGGTTTTTTAACACTTACATTAGTAGAAAAGATGGCTGGGCACACGGGGATGGGGGGTTGGTTCCGAGGCAGAGGGCAGATTATATCTACACGAAAAAACTTTCCCTTCAGATTCCTGGTAAATCTTTATTCCTTGTACCGCACGTTAGGAAATTCTTCACTGTTTGTGAACTCCTGCCAATATAACAACCTTCCTCGCGATCCTGGGAACACCCAGCGCTCCCAACACATCCTCCAGGGTAATCACCTCCTCCACCTCATGGCCTGGAGACGCCTTTAAAGAGGTACTTCCTAATAAATCTTGGTGAGCTCCAGCTCCTGCTGCAGAAGATGTCTGAGGCAGGAACTGAGGAGGCCGCTCTCACCACCACACGAGGGGCTGGTGGCGCTGCAGGGCGTCACTCATACTGTTCAAGGCAACACAAGATTAAGATGAGAGTAACTACCTACAACAGATAAAGAAAAACGCGATATGGTAGATGATATTTAGGCCCATAGACATAATTTAATTTTTGCACACACACACACACACACACACACACAGGTTCTAAAAAACAACATGGTGCCAACTCTGAACCCCTGATACGACCCATTGAGTAAACTGAGAAACAAAAGGCGAGTCATGTGTTGCTCTGTATACTGAAACATTAAATAATTGCTATAATTAGAACGTTTTATAAGACATTAACAATATTCTTATCAGTATGTAATGAGCTCTTTGGTTTCACACGAGCTGATGCTTAAGGGATAGTTTTAGTGTCTGTAAATCTGTTCCACTCAATTTAGTCGGTAATTGACTGACTGACTTAAATGGTCCTAGAGTTCATTGACGAAGTATTGAAATAATTTTGTTATGAGTAATCCTGTTATATATAATTTGTTTTCCTAGTTATAAGAATGTCTCGGGAAATGGCGTCAGTCTTCCCACACTGTCAAAGTATAACAATGAGAGAATGAAGATAATGCTATAAACGTTATTAGGTGTATTGAAGTGAATGTGAACAGTATGTGGGTATATCTGTGTATGATCGTATAATATGTGTACGTGTGTGTGTGTGTGTGTGTGTGTGTGTGTGTGTACATGTGGTGGCGACAGTGACTCTGCGAGTGACGGCGATAGAGATGTGCCTGTGTGTATTTGTGACGCCAGAGACGGAAATATATACGCGATAGTGGCAGTATTTATGTGTATATCTACTTAGGTATAGGTAGACAGGTAGGCAGGTAGACAGGTAGATACCAAGTAAGACAGACGCAGTACATCAATAGACTGCAACCGGATGTAGAGGATGGGGTGGGAGTGTGTTCAGAATACTAATGATACCCAACCACCACCACTACTACCACCATCACCACTACCACCACCACCACTCAATTCCGTTTGTAGTGTGTAAGGATGATCTGCATGTGGGAGGGAATAGAAATTATCGATATTCAATGTGTGTGTTTGTTCTTGTTGTTTGTAAGGGAAAATTAATATATGGGGTGTATTTGTTGTTTTGCGGTGTTTGTGTGTTGGGGGTGTTTGTGTGGTGGAGGTGTTTGTGTGGTAGGGGTGTTTGTGTGGTAGGGGTGTTTGTGTAGTGAGAGTGTTTATGTGTTGGGGTGTTTGTGTGGTGGGGGTGTTTGTGTGGTGGAGGTGTTTGTGTGGTAGGGGTGTTTGTGTGGTAGGGGTGTTTGTGTGGTAGGGGTGTTTGTGTGGTAGGGGTGTTTGTGTGGAAGGGGTGTTTGTGTGGTGAGAGTGTTTATGTGTTGGGGTGTTGGTGTGGTGGGGGTGTTTGTGTGGTGGGGTGTTTTGAAGTGTGTATGTATTGGGGTGTATGTGTGTTCGTAAGGGTGTTTGTAGGGGTGTTTTTGCGTGTGTGTGAGTGTAGGAGTGTTTGTGTTTAATTAATGAATTGTTTGTGTGGATGCGGGTACTAGTGTGTGTATGTATGTGTGTGTGTGTGTGTGTGTGTAAGGGTGTTTGAGTTATAATTATTGGAGCGTTTGTGTGTACAGGAGTATTAGTATGAAGGACTGTTTGTGTTTAACGGAGTTTTATTGTACGTAGAGATACTTATGTGTGTGTGTGTGTGTGTTTGTAGGGGTCATCACGTGTGTGTATAACACTGTCATTTGAAAAAAAAATTCATGAGGTGCGGGGTTTCTTAGCTGATTCTTTATGTATTTTGCGTGCTGATTCAAAAAATGCCATTCATTTTGCCCAATCAGGTCAGATTTTTATGCTATGGGAATTAGGAAAAAATCGAAATTCTTAAATATGATGTCAAAATTTTTATGCAAAATATATCATAAGAAATGTAACCACAACACATAGGACCAAAATATGTCAACTACATAGATGCCTTTACAGTTAGACATGCATAAATGGCTGTCGCAGAGAATTTCTTTGGTGGTTGGTGTCTGGGGCGTCCCGTTTCAGACACCAACAGTAGTCGGCGAGCATGTTGATATCCCAGCGACCCTGGTACCGCTCCTCCATTACACGGATATCTTGATGGAAGCGTTCTCCTTGTTCCTCACTCACATCACCACAGTTCTCTGGAAAGTAGTCCAAGTGGGAGCTGAGGAAGTGCATCTTGATGGACATGCGTGCACCAAGAACTTTGTAGCTCAGAAGTAGGTCCTCAACAACTCGTTCATACTCTGGACTTCTGTAGTTGCCAAGAAAATTGGAGACAATAGACTTAAAGGCATGCCAGGCTTTCTTCTCATTTACATCCATGCTGCAATCAAACTTGGGATCTTTGAAAAGCTCTCTGATCTGAGGGCCATCAAAAATTCCTGCATTCAGCTTTGCCTCACTGACTTTTGGAAATTTTTCTTTCAGAAAATTGAAAGCCTGGCTTTTTTTGTCCAGTGCCTTTACAAAGTTTTTGAACAGACCGAGCTTGATGTGCAGTGGCGGAAGAAGAATGTTCTGCGGATTCAACAGAGCATGGGCAACAACATTGTGAGAACCTGGAGTAAGTCCACTTCTTGCAGGCCAGTCACATTGCATGTAGTGCTGCTTGTCTGCTCGACTATCCCACAGACAGAGGAAACATGCTATGTACCACCAGATGAAAAAGAAATTTAATTGTGAAAAAATATATGTAAAAAAACACGGACATATACTCTTTTCCTTTGCGTCACGGCGGACATTTAAATTGCCGGCGAGCACGTGGGTGTATTTAAATGCATCGTAAGGGCATTAAAACTGACCGAAATCTTTTCTGTGAGGCTTGCCAATGTCTCGGATGATTTTTTTAATGAACGAATATGAGGACCCCATTTTGAGCGAAAAATGCCAATATTTTACCTGAATCTCCGCTTAAAATGCTATAGCACAAAATTCTGACCTGATTGAGCAAAATGGATAACATTTTTGAGATCAGCATGCAAAATACACCCAGAAAAGCTTAATAATACACAAACCTCAAAAACTATGCAGGGCAGTGATGTATGTAAGTCATCATTTCTCTCTATCGTCCTGTAGAATGTTAGGTTAGGTTAGGTTAAGCACTCCAGTTTATTTCACCGTATTAAACATCATTCAATAAATTATAATTTACCCATATATTTGATAATTATCAAATAAATGGGTAAATAAATGAACATATAAATAAAAAAAAATACTATATAATGAAAATAATAAATAGAATAATAGATAAAAAATACACACAACACCGAAGACTAATATAGATGTATGGGAAAGTAAAACAGAAAACAAGAGAGTTGTCATCAAGGATTTATGGCGAGTGAGAAAAAGAGCATTAGCACCTCCTCACCTCCACCATCCATTAAAGATAACTACACCCCGCCACCCTCTCTTCCTCCATCCAGTTACCCTTCCTTCCTCCACCCAGTCACTCTCCTTCCCTCCTCCACATTCTCCTGTTCCTCTCCTTATTCCCTTTCATCCTAACTCATTTCCCATCCTCATCCCCAATGCTTTGCCTTCTTCCCCTGTTCTTCCCCCTCCCCCAATTCCCCTCATCCCTAAATGCTTTCCCATTCCCCCACTACTTACCTTTTCCTCCTCTCCCTACCCTTCCCATTCCTCCCTACCCATCCCACTCCTCTTTACCCTTCTTCCTCTCCTTATCCTTCCCACTCCTCCCTACCCTTCCCACTCCCCCTCCCTTTCCCTCTCCTTATCCTTCCCACTCCTCCCTACCCTTCCCATTCCCCCTCCCTTTCCCTCTTCCCCTCCTTCCCCCCTTCCCTTCCCTCCCACAATCCCCTTCTCCAGAGTTACACATTAAACCACATGAGACGGATGTTGAGTTTGGTACAATGACATCCCCCAAAACCCATCCCACCTCCCACTGCCCAGATGTCACAAGTCTCTAGCCGAGGCCACGCGTTCGAAACCGTTTCCTCCCCTCATTTCGTCTACCCCCTTTCAACATACATCATTCGTAACCACTCTCAAGAAGGCGTTGTTTCTTTTCCTTTGGTAATATATTCCCGGATGATGACTTTCAGAGACGTAATTCACGATCTTAGGAAGTGTGGGGAATAGGTATGTATTAGGGAGTTATTAGGTGACTACGGCATGGTTGACGGATGATGGGACTGGGAGGAGTTGCGGACTAAGTAGGGGTGCGAGGAGGGTTACCCAGGTTAATGAAAGGTGCGCTACTTCATTCCCCGCCGTTTTATCCCCAAAAGTGCACACACAGTCCCGTTATGTATATCCCTTACCAGTACGAGTTGTATGATGTATATCCATGTGTCACGGTGATTTGGTCTTTCAGTATGTATTACTATATCTCAGTGTATTCTCTCCTGTGTATCTTTTCTAATATATCAATGTGTCGTGTTATGTGTCCCATCTAGAGTATTTTTATCAACATACCTTCCATATGTCTCTTACTGTATCTATCTCTGTTATGTTCTGGTCAATTATGTATTATTATTAGTATGGCTGTCAGTATATTCTATCTCTTTCTGTCTGTCATTTAGTCTGTCTGTCTACCTCTGCAAATAAACACATCTCGTATAGGTTCGCCACGAATTTTTTTGCCGGTATATTCATTAAACAAATTTATTACTTACTCGGTTTTGTAAGTTCATCAGAAGTTTCGAGGAATTATATCCTTCTCATTAGTGTTTCGTTCAGTTTCAGTCACTAATGAAAACGAATAACGAATGTAGGTCTGATTTTCCATTACTTGTGCGGGGGGAAGGGGTTCGACGAATTTTAGAATGAACACTACGACTCCTGTTGTCTCGGTAAGGTTGCCACAATCCTTCCACCGTTGTCTCATATTTTTTCAACACAATTTTGTATAGGTCCAGCAACATTGTCCAGGGAGCAACATAAAAAGGTTGAAGAAATGTCATCATTCACGCCACTGAAAACGTCAATATAAAAATTAATGAGAATATATACGAGAATCATTATGGGTATCATTGGCCTCGTAAATCTGACTTACTCACCCTTTACACTTGCTAATTACTGTACTAGACACTCAGACTGGATTCATTACGTCGTTTATTATACAATTAGTGGATTAACTACATCATTGTGACAGTACACTTAACCTGGTATGATATAATTTCATAACAATAACGACTACAGTAATAATAATAATAATAATAATAATAAACAGTACAAACATCAGTGGTCATAATATCAATAGATGAAACATAGGGCCATGGTGAACCCCCGCACATAAGGTGACCATAACGGCGGTAACGGAAACCCATAACAGGTCATCGGTCTTGAGATTAACCAGAATATTGGAAAGGTGAGGAGGAACCAGCGACCCACCACCTGGGTTATTATAGCTGGCCTCCCAGACTCAACATGCCCTCACCTCTCCCCTACCTCCCTTACCTCCCTCCTTGCCTCCCTCACTCCTTCCCTGCCCCCCTAACCTCTATGCCGCCTTCCTCACCTCTATTCTGTCTCCCTCACCTCTATCCGGCCTTCCTCTCCCCTGCCCCTCTCATCCTTCCCTTGTCTCCGTCTCCTCTCTCCTGTCACCCCTCCGTCTCCTCTCCCTCAAAGAAAAGAGGGAGAAAGATTCGTCCACATTTTCTTCACTCTTCTCCCTGTTCCAGCAACACTACGCGCCAGTTAACCCCCAGGACGTCTCTTCTGATAGCTTGGCTTTACCACAATCTTTTTCTATCTTTCTGCTTATTACAGCTCTTGACGTCATGGCTGTCTGCTTTCCCACTCTGTTTTATCCATTATTCTTTTACCCTTCCGTCCTTTAACCTCTCTCATTTATTCTTTTCCCGTAAATAAAATGCCGCTTCCTCTATGATTAAACGAAATTTCTCAAAAATGGATTTAAAAGAGCCCCAACGAGGGCCCCCTAAGAGGACACTGGGTAAACTACGCTGCTGATACAATTATGCAACGCCGTGTCCAAAACGGGGAGTTTGAGATGGTCATTGATGTCCCAATTAGACACTGGGTATACGGCGGTGTTGGCTCCTATTATTTAGAGTTATGCCCAAATCTGAATGTAAGATGCTCAGTCGATGCGCCAAGTGGACACAAGACATACACTGTGAGTCCGAACCACAATGTGTGAGAGTTCAAACGCCAATCTTCATGAACGCGGCTGAGAGTTTCAACACCTGCATAAGGGAAGCTGAAGTAGATCACCACATTAACTCCACGAGGGAAAAAATATAAACCTCTGAGAAAATGTCTGATGGTTTTATTACAGACTGCAGGGGTGAATGTTGATATGAACGCTACACATTATCTGGGGAATTTTTTTTTATATTGTTAACTTATACTAAAGGGAGAATATACGGGATTATATTATTAGATTATAGTGTAAACAATTATGTGCTAGGATAAGGTATATTAATGATTATTATAGGTGTTGATACAGTGTGTGTGTGTGTGTGTGTGTGTGTGTGTGTGTGTGTGTGTGTATTCCATTAAGTTGTGTTATTGATCCAGAGATTATTGAAAATTACTAATGTTATGAAGGAAATATTAGATGTTACTTAAGAACTAAAGTCATAGAACACACACACACACACACACACACACACACACGTAAATTATTGCTACGGTAATTAAAGTACAAATATCCCCTACACTGTGGTATCCTCGCTCTCTGTGTATTTACAAAAACATGAAAATAATCATGTTTACCAGAAAGGCATAGAGATGATAGCTGGCTCTGAGTGTTCCTACGTCCCTCACTCTCTCCTTCACCCTACCTCCCTCACCCTACCTCCCTCACCCCACCTCCCTCACCCTACCTCCCTCACTCACTACCTCCCTCCCTCACACACCCTCTCACACTGGTGTTGTCAGGCTTGTAAACAAACTAACACTCGGGATGTCCCGTCTATTTTTAGCATATTTTTATTTATTTATGTTTTTTAATCTTTTACATTTTTGCCGTCGTTTCTTTTCTTTATGATTCTAATTCGTTTTTAGTTTCACTTTTATTATGTTTTCTTTTCTTACATTTTTTCACTTTTTTGTAACTTTTATTTTACCCTTCCCTTCCGTTGTTATCTGTTTTCCTCTTCTTTCTATTCTTTTTTTCCTTTTTCATCTTTTTTCTTCATTCTCTTTTTTCTATTCTTTTTCCTTTTTCAACTTTCTTCATCTTCTCTCTCTCTCTCTCTCTTTCTCTCTCTCTCTCTCTCTCTCTCTTTACTCCTTATCTCTATTCTACCTCCTTTCTTTTCCGTCTCACTACTACTTATCTCTCTATTTTATCTCTCCTTTTCCGTCTCCCTTCACCGTATCTCACCCATCTC
>NW_024716613.1:0-5796 GCF_018991925.1 Homarus americanus | reverse complement strand
GAGTTCTGACACTTGATTCTGGTAGATTTGAGGTCACAGATTCTGAAAATGGCATTCGTTTGTACAGATCAGGTCAAGTTTTGATGCTACGCGGCTTAATTTTACATATCAGGTCTGAATTCTGAAATAGCAAAGGGAGATAATAGCATATTAGTTTACATTCATCAAATATAATTCTTAATTACATCAGTGCGTCAAAATATAGATTTGTGTGTGCATTAGTGTTACTTTTTGCATGACTCGTGTTGCTGGTTTCACTGGTAAAACTCGTCATCTTATCCCATCTCCCTAGTCTAGATTCGCTTAATCGCTGTCATTCTCAGATGATGTTCCAAAGCCTATCTTCACTCAACTTGCTTCCGTTGAGATCTGACGGTGAATATGACGCAAGGTCACAGAGAGGAGTCAACTAACAGAAATAGTGACTCAGATTTTTGCAGGCATATCAACAGAACCCCAAACGTTTATTAAGCAGAACTCAATGAGCTTAGTTCGAGATCTGGGTCTGTCACAAAAAGCTGTCCAGGGTGACTACGGTTAAAGATAAAAGCTTGCTGAAAATAGACTGGGTAACGCATTCTTTCGCAACAGAAAAAGAACCTCTTACAGTTCTTTGATTCTAGAATTTGACTTCGTCTACTGTTGTGATATTTCTGGATTAGTCACCGCGATGGGGAGCTCCGGGTTATGATCGAAAAAGAGTGGCACCTCTTGCTAGGATAGCTCTAAGCGAGTCTGAAGTGTGTTTTATTACATATAGGCAACATCTTTGGCGCAATACCACTTACAGGACACTCTATTTTTCGAGAAAAATATGAACATATCAAAACGGTTTTGGAGCTACTCAAATATGAAGAACACAAATGGATCATCTGTGTTGGAATCTAAAATGGTCAATTTTTGCTAGGACGGCGCTTGAGGCCAAAGAATTATACAAAATTTACCTTTTCTCTGGAACAGCAGAGCCAAAGACAGACGCACTGGATTCAGAAAAGGAATGGCCAGTTAGGGAAAGCCTCCAATGATGGGGAAAAATTATCATTTTATGAACCCCTAATTGAACGTGAAAAATTATTTTCCCGCCCTTCACGTCAAGCTGGGCCTTATGAAACAGTTTCAAGGCGCTCGATACTGAAAACAGTGACTGTTTTAAGTATCTGCGTGAGGTGTTCCCTGGTTTAACGCTAGAAAAACTCAAAAGCAGGTGACACCGACGGCCCTCAAATTAGGAATGCTGATTACACTGGGGAAACAAAATTCAACTTTTTGTCAGTTGCATACATTTTGGGACTTGTTTCTGGAAATTGAGGTCACTGATTTCAAATATGGCACCGGTTTTTTTCTTTATCGGGTCTAGTTTTGTTGCGGTGAGTTACCTACCATTTACTACTATATATAGTTAGACTACCATATACTACTAAAAAATCTAAACCAGCACACAGAGAGGAATTACCAAACACGTAGAATTAATTTTTAATTACTTTTATTTACCTTGACAAGCATATTTGATTCATCAGTTGCTTTTTGTGAATCATGATTTATTCAGGCACAAACTTGCGTTTAATGGACTGTCTTGAATATCGCCTCTCTGTGCAGTCTCGCTGAATGCTCCAGCAATAGTCCGCCATCATGTGAATGTCCCAGCGACCTTGATACCTGTCTTCCATGACTTTGATATCCTGGTGAAAGCGTTCACCTTGCTCATCACTCGTCCCCAAAGTTTGCCGGAAACAGTTCAAGATGACTGTTCGAAATGCATCTTAATGCTCATGTTGCAACCTAACACATGGAAACTTTCCATCAAAAGATTCAACGAGCTTTTTATAGTCCTCTGATTTCCTGTTTCAAGAAAGTTCCTTACAACAAATGAATGCTCCCCCATGCATTTCTCTCAACATCAGTCATGGATTGAGTGAAGGCTTGGTCTATAACACTGGGGAACACACTTTCGGTTGCATGAGTTCTGACACTTGATTCTGGTAGATTTGAGGTCTAGATTCTGAAAATGGCATTCGTTTGTGCAGATCAGGTCTAGTTTTGATGCTACGCGGCATTTTACATATCAGGTCACAGTCTGAAAATAGCAAAGGAGGTAATAAGCATATTAGTTTACATTCATCAAATATAATTCTTAATTACATCAGTGCGTCAAATATAGATTTGTGTGTGTGCATTAGTGTTACTTTTGCATGACTCGTGTTGCTGGTTTCACTGGTAAAACTCGTCATCTTATCACATACCTAGTCTAGATTCAGCAATCAGGCCTGTGCCCCATTCAGATGATGTTCCAAAGCCTATCTTCACTCAACTTGCTTCCGTTGAATCTGACAGTGAATATGACACTGAGGTCAGAGGAGTCAAACTAACAGAAATAGTGACTCAGATTTTGCAGGCATATCAACAAGAACCCCAAACATTTAGCCAAGCAGAACTCAATGACTTAGTTCGAGATCTGGGTCTGTCTAAAAAGCTGTCAGAATTGTTGGCTTCACGGTTAAAAGATAAAAACTTGCTGAAAATAGACACAAAAGTAACATTCTTTCGCAAGAAGAAAAAGAACCTCTTACAGTTCTTTGATTCTAAATTTGACTTCGTCACTGTTGTGATATTTCTGGATTAGTCACCGCGATGGGAGCTCCAGGTTATGATCCGGAAGGTGGCGTTCTTTATAGATATCTAAGCGGAGTCTGAAGTGTGTTTTATTACATATAGGCAACATCTTTGGCGCAATACCCATAGGACACTCAGTACACCTGAAGAAAAATATGAACATATCAAAACGGTTTGGAGCTACTCAAATATGAAGAACACAAATGGATCATCTGTGTTGATCTAAAAATGGTCAATTTTGCTAGGACAGCAAGGTGGGTATACAAAATTTCCTTGCTTTATCTGCCTCTGGGACAGCAGAGCCAAAACAGACACTGGATTCGAAGGAATGGCCAGTTAAGGAAAGCCTCAATGATGGGGAAAAAGAACATCATTTATGAACCCCTAGTGGAACGTGAAAAATTTTTTTCCCGCCCTTCACATCAAGCTGGGCCTTATGAAACAGTTTGTCAGGCGCTCGATACTGACAGTGACTGTTTTAAGTATCTGCGTGAAGTGTTCCTGGTTTAACGCTAGAAAACTCAAAGCAGGTATTTTCGACGGCCCTCAAATTAGGATGCTGATTACACTGGGACAAAATTCAACTTTTTGTCAGTTGCATACATTTTGAGACTTGTTTCTGGGTAAATTGAGGTCACTGATTTCAAATATGGCACCGGTTTTTTTCTATCGGGTCTAGTTTTGTTGCGGTGAGTTACCTACCATTTACTACTATATATAGTTAGACTACCATATACTACTGCTAAAAATCTAAACCAGCACACAGAGAGGAATTACCAAACACGTAGAATTAATTTTAATTACTTTTATTTACCTTGACAAGCATATTTTGGATTCATCAGTGGCTTTTGTGAACTATGCCAGATTTATTCAGGCACAAACTTGCGTTTAATGGACTGTCTTGAATATCGCCTCTCATGCAGTCTCGCTGAGCTCCACCAATAGTCCGCCATCATGTGAATGTCCTGACCTTGATACCTGTCTTCCATGACATATCCTGTGAAAGCCACCTTGCTACTACACAACTAAGTTCAAACAGTTCAAGATGACTTAGGAAATGCATCTTAATGCTCATGTCAACCTAACACATGGAAACTTTCCATCAAAGATTCAACGAGCTTTTTATAGTCCTCTGATTTCCTGTTTCCAAGAAAGTTCCTTACAACAGAAACGAATGCTCCCCATGCATTTCTCTCAACATCAGTCATGGATTGAGTGAAGGCTTGGTCTATAATCAGCGTCCTAATTAGGGCCGTCGAAAATACCTGCTTTGAGTTTTTCTAGCGTTAAACCAGGGAACTTCACGCAGATACTTAAAACAGTCACTGTCAGTATCGAGCGCCTTGACAAACTGTTCATAAGGCCCAGCTTGATGTGAAGGGGCGGGAAAACAATTTTTTCACGTTCCACTAGGGGTTCATAAATGATGTTCTTTTCCCCATCACAGGCTTTCCCTAACTGGCCATTCCTTCTGAATCCAGTGTCTGTCTTTGGCTCTGCTGTCCCAGAGGCAGATAAAGCAAGGAAATTTTGTAAACCCAAATTGCTATCCTAGCAAAAAATTGACCATTTTTAGATCAACACAGATGATCCATTTGTGTTCTTCATATTTGAGTAGCTCCAAAACCGTTTTGATATGTTCATATTTTTCTTTCTGGTGTACTGAGTGTCCTATGGGTATTGCGCCAAAGATGTTGCCTATATGTAATAAAACACACTTCAGACTCCGCTTAGAGCTATCTATAAAGAGGCGCCACTCTTTCGGATCATAACCTGGAGCTCCCATCGCGGTGACTAATCCAGAAATATCACAACAGTAGACGAAGTCAAATTTAGAATCAAAGAACTGTAAGAGGTTCTTTTCTCTGTTGCGAAAGAATGTTACCTTTGTGTCTATTTTCAGCAAGTTTTTATCTTTTAACCGTGAAGCCAACAATTCTGACAGCTTTTTAGACAGACCCAGATCTCGAACTAAGTCATTGAGTTCTGCTTGGCTAAATGTTTGCGGTTCTGTTGATATGCCTGCAAAATCTGAGTCACTATTTCTGTTAGTTGACTCCTCTGTGACCTCAGTGTCATATTCACTGTCAGATTCAACGGAAGCAAGTTGAGTGAAGATAGGCTTTGGAACATCATCTGAATGGGGCACAGGCCTGATTGCTGAATCTAGACTAGGGTATGTGATAAGATGACGAGTTTTACCAGTGAAACCAGCAACACGAGTCATGCAAAAGTAACACTAATGCACACACAAATCTATATTTGACGCACTGATGTAATTAAGAATTATATTTGATGAATGTAAACTAATATGCTTATTACCTCCCTTTGCTATTTTCAGAATCTGTGACCTGATATGTAAATTGCCGCGTAGCATCAAAACTAGACCTGATCTGCACAAACGAATGCCATTTTCAGAATCTGTGACCTCAAATCTACCAGAATCAAGTGTCAGAACTCATGCAACCGAAAGTGTGTTCCCCAGTGTTATAGACCAAGCCTTCACTCAATCCATGACTGATGTTGAGAGAAATGCATGGGGAGCATTCGTTTCTGTTGTAAGGAACTTTCTTGGAAACAGGAAATCAGAGGACTATAAAAAGCTCGTTGAATCTTTGATGGAAAGTTTCCATGTGTTAGGTTGCAACATGAGCATTAAGATGCATTTCCTGAACAGTCATCTTGAACTGTTTCCGGCAAACTTGGGGGACGTGAGTGATGAGCAAGGTGAACGCTTTCACCAGGATATCAAAGTCATGGAAGACAGGTATCAAGGTCGCTGGGACATTCACATGATGGCGGACTATTGCTGGAGCATTCAGCGAGACTGCACTGAGAGGCGATATTCAAGACAGTCCATTAAACGCAAGTTTGTGCCTGAATAAATCTGGCATAGTTCACAAAAGCAACTGATGAATCCAAAATATGCTTGTCAAGGTAAATAAAAGTAATTAAAAATTAATTCTACGTGTTTGGTAATTCCTCTCTGTGTGCTGGTTTAGATTTTTAGCAGTAGTATATGGTAGTCTAACTATATATAGTAGTAAATGGTAGGTAACTCACCGCAACAAAACTAGACCCGATAGAAAAAAACCGGTGCCATATTTGAAATCAGTGACCTCAATTTACCCAGAAACAAGTCTCAAAATGTATGCAACTGACAAAAAGTTGAATTTTGTTCCCCAG
>NW_024716612.1:0-15937 GCF_018991925.1 Homarus americanus | reverse complement strand
AAGTTGGTTATCTAACCAACTTTCCCGGAAAGTAGATATTTCCCATTTTTATGATACAAATTTCCGTTTTCTATGATAATCTATTTTCGGCAAATTTGGTTATCTAACCAACTTTCCCGGAAAGTAGATATTTCCCATTTTTATGATACAAATTTCCGTTTTCTATGATAATCTATTTTTCGGAAAATTTGGTTATCTAACCAACTTTCCCGGAAAGTAGATATTTCCATTTTTTGATACAAATTTCGTTTTCTATGATAATCTACTTCGCAAAATTAGGTAATATTTCCCAAAATTCGAAAATCTATTCCCCGAAAAATCGATAATCTACTCCCGAAAAGTAGAAATCTATCTACTTTTCGGGAAAGTAGATAACCAACTTTCCGGAAAGTAGATATTCCACATTTTATGATACAAATTTCCGTTTTCTATGATAATCTATTTTCGGAAAGTTGTTTATCTAACCAACTTTCGCGGAAAGTAGATATTTCCCATTTTTATGATACAAATTTCCGTTTTCTATGATAATCTATTTTGGCAAATGGTTATCTAACCAACTTTCCCGGAAAGTAGATATTCCCATTTTTATGATACAAATTTCCGTTTCTATGATAATCTATTTTCGGAAAGTTGTTTATCTAACCAACTTTCGCGGAAAGTAGATATTTCCCATTTTTTATGATACAAATTTCCGTTTTCTATGATAATCTATTTTCGGAAAATTTGGTTATCTAACAACTTTCCCGGAAAGTAGATATTTCCCATTTTTATGATACAAATTTCCCGTTTTCTATGATAATCGATTTTTCCGGAAAGTTGTTTATCTAACCAACTTTCGCGGAAAGTAGATATTTCCCATTTTTATGATACAAATTTCCTGTTTTCTATGATATCTATTTTCGGCAAATTTGTTATCTAACCAACTTTCCCGGAAAGTAGATATTTCCCATTTTTATGATACAAATTTCCTGTTTTCTATGATAATCTATTTTCGGAAAATTTGGTTATCTAACCAACTTTCGGAAAGTAGATATTTCCCATTTTGTGATACAAATTTCCGATAATCTACTTCACTTAAGAATTAGGTAATATTCCCCAAATTCAATCTATTCCCCGAAAAATCGATAATCTACTTTTTCCCGAAAAAGTGAAAATCTATCTACTTTGAGAGTAGACAACCAACTTTCGCGGAAAGTAGATATTTTCCCATTTTTATGATACAAATTTCCCGTTTTCTATGATATTATTTTCGGCAAATTTGGTTATCGAATTTCTTCCCGGAAGTAGATATTTCCCCATTTTTTATGATACAAATTTCGTTTCTGTGATAATCTATTTTTCGGAAAGTTGTTTATCTATTTCAACTTTACTTGGAAAGTGAATATTTCCCATTTTTTATGAGTACAAATTTCCCGTTTCTGCCGATAAATCTATTTTCCGGCAAATTTTGGTTATCCTGGCACTTTCAACTTTTCCGGAAGTAGATATTTCCATTTTTATGATACAAATTTCCCGTTTTTACTGATAATCTATTTTCGGGAAGAGTTGTTTATCCTAACTTTCAACTTTCGCCGGAAAGTAGATATTTTCCCATTTTTTTATGATACAAATTTCCCGTTTTCTGTGATAATCTATTTTCGGCAAAATTTGGTTTATCTAACTCCAACTTTCGGAAGATATTTCATTTTTTATGATACAAAATTTCCCGTTTTTCTGTGATAATCTGTTGCGGAAAATTTGGTTTATCCCTAACCAACTTTCCCGGAAGTAGATATTTCCCATCTTTTGTGATACAAATTTCCCATATTCTATGATAATCTACTTCATAAAATTGAAATTATCCTTCCCCAAAATTCGAAAAATCTACTTCCCCGAAAATCGATAATCTACTTTCCCGAAAAGTGAAAATCTATACTTTTTCGGGAAAGTGAATAACCAACTTTCCCGGAAAGTACATATTTCCATTTTTATGATAGAAATTTTCCCGTTTTCCTATGATAATCTATTTTCGGCAAAGTTGTTTATCTAACCAACTTTCCCGGAAAGTAGATATTTCCCATTTTTATAGTACAAATTTCGTTTTCTGTGATAATCTTTTTCCGGAAAGTTGTTTATCTAACTCAACTTTCTACCATGGAAAGTAGATGTTTCCCATTTTTTGATACAAATTTTCCATTTTCTGATAATCTATTTTCAAGCAAATTTAGTTTATCCTAGCCAACTTTCCCGGAAAGTAGATATTTCCATTTTTTTATACAATTTCGTTTTCTATGATAATCTATTTTTCGGAAGAATTTGGTTATCGAACTTCAACTTTCCCGGGAAAGTGAACTCTTCCCATTTATTGTGATACAAATTTCCGTTTTTCTACTGATAATCTACTTCGCAAAATTAGGTATATTTCCCCCAAATTCGAAAATCTATTCCCCGAAAAATCGATAATCTACTTTCTCGAAAAAGTAGAAAAACATCTATCTACTTTTCTGGAAAGTAGATAACCAACTTTCCCAGGCAGATATTTCCCCATTTTTCAATCTACAAATTTCCGTTTTCTATGATAATCTATTTTCGGGAAAGTTGTATATCTAATAACTTTTCGCGGGAAAGTAGATATTTCCCCATTTTTTATGATACAAATTTCCCGTTTTCTATGATAATCAACACAAAGCAGAATTTGGTTATTGGTTATCTAACCAACTTTCCCGGAAAGTAGATATTTCCCATTTTTATTATAAATTTCCGTTTTTATGATAATCTATTTTCGAAAGTTGTTTATCTAACCAACTTTCGCGGAAAGTAGATATTTCCCATTTTATGATACAAATTTCCTGTTTTATGATAATCTATTTTCGGCAAATTTGGTTATCTAACCAACTTTCCCGGAAAGTAGATATTTCCATTTTTATGATACAATTTCCGTTTTCTATGATAATCTATTTTCTGAAAATTTGGTTATCTAACCAACTTTCCGGAAAGTAGATATTTCCATTTTTGTGATACAAATTTCCTGTTTTCTATGATAATCTACTTTGCAAAATTAGGTAATATTTCCAAAATTCGAAAATCTATTCCGAAAAATGATAATCTACTTTCTCGAAAGTAGAAAATCTATCTACTTTTCGGGAAAGTAGATAACCAACTTTCCCGAAAGTAGATATTTCCCATTTTTATGATACAAATTTCTGTTTTATGATAATCTATTTTCGGGAAAGTTGTATCTAACTAACTTTCGCGGAAAATAGATATTAAGTAGAATCTATCTACTTTCGAAAGTAGATAACCAACTTCCCGGAAAGTAGATATTTCCCATTTTTATGATACAAATTTCTGTTTCTATGATATCTATTTTCGAAAGTTATATCTAACCAACTTTCGTGAAAATAGATATTTCCCATTTTTATGATACAAATTTCCTCGTTTTCTATGATAATCTACGCAAATTTGGTTATCTAACCAACTTTCCCGGAAAGTAGATATTTCATTTTTATGATACAAATTTCCTGTTTCTATGATAATCTATTTCGGAAAGTTTTATCTAACCAACTTTCGCGGAAAGTAGATATTTCCCATTTTTATGATACAAATTTCCTGTTTCTATGATAATCTATTTTCGGCAAAGTTGGTTATCTAACCAACTTTCCCGGAAAGTAGATATTTCATTTTTATGATACAAATTTCCTGTTTATGATAATCTATTTTCGGAAAATTTGGTTATCTAACCAACTTTCCCGGAAAGTAGATATTTCCCATTTTTTTGATACAAATTTCCCGTTTCTATGATAATCTATTTTCGGGAAAGTTGTTTATCTAACCAACTTCGCGGAAAGTAGATATTTCCATTTTTATGATACAAATTTCTCTTTTTCTATGATAACCATTTTCGGCAAATTTGTTATCTAACCAACTTTCCCGGAAAAGTAGATATTTCCCATTTTTATGATACAAATTTCCTGTTTCTATGATAATTTATTTTCGGAAAATTTGGTTATCTAACCAACTTTCCCGGAAAGTAGATATTTCCCATTTTTGTGATACAAATTTCCTGTTTTCTATGATAATCTACTTCGCAAAATTAGGTAATATTTCACCAAAATTCGAAAAATCTATTCCCCGAAATCGATAATCTACTTTCCTGAAAAGTAGAAATCTATCTACTTTTCGGAAAGAGATAACCAACTTTCCCGGAAAGTAGATATTTCCCATTTTTATGATACAAATTTCCTGTTTTCTATGATAATCTATTTTCGTGAAAGGATTATCTAACCAACTTTCGCGAAAGTAGATATTTCCCATTTTATGATACAAATTTCCTGTTTCTATAATCTATTTCGGCAAATTTGGTTATCTAACCAACTTTCCCGGAAAGTAGATATTTCCCATTTTTATGATACAAATTTCTGTTTTATGATAATCTATTTTCGGCAAATTTGGTTATCTAACCAACTTTCCCGGAAAGTAGATGTTTCCCATTTTTATGATACAAATTGTTTTATGATAATCCATTTTCGAAAATTTGGTTATCTAACCAACTTTCCCGGAAAGTAGATATTTCCATTTTTGATACAAATTTCCTGTTTCTATGATAATCTACTTCGCAAAATTAGGTAATATTTCCCAAAATTCGAAAAATCTATTCCCCGAAAATCGATAATCTACTTTCCCGAAAAGTAAAAGTCCATCTACTTTCTGGAAAGTAGATAACCAACTTTCCCGAAAGTAGATATTTCCATTTTTATGATACAAATTTCCGTTTTCTATGATAATCTATTTTCGGAAAGTTGTTTATCTAACCAACTTTCGCGGAAAGTAGATATTTCCCATTTTTTGATACAAATTTCTGTTTTCTATGATAATCATTTTCGGCAAATTTGGTTATCTAACCAACTTTCCTGGAAAGTAGATATTTCCCATTTTTATGATACAAATTTCCTGTTTTCTATGATAATCTATTTTCGGGAAAGTTGTTTATCTAACCAACTTTCGCGGAAAGTAGATATTTCCCATTTTTATGATACAAATTTCCGTTTTCTATGATACTATTTTCGGCAAATTTGGTTATCTAACCAACTTTCCCGAAAGTAGATATTCCCATTTTTGTGATACAAATTTCTGTTTATGATAATCTACTTGCAAAATTAGTAATATTTCCAAAATTCGAAAATCTATTCCTCGAAAAATCGATAATCTACTTTCCCGAAAGTAGAAAATTATACTTTTCGGGAAAGTAGATAACCAACTTTCCCGGAAAGTAGATATTTCATTTTTATGATACAAATTTCCTGTTTTCTATGATAATCTATTTTCGAAAGTTGTTATCTAACCAACTTTCGCGGAAAGTAGATATTTCCATTTTTATGATACAAATTTCCGTTTTCTATGATAATCTATTTTCGGCAAATTTGGTTATCTAACCAACTTTCCGGAAAGTAGATATTTCCATTTTTATGATACAAATTTCTGTTTTCTATGATAATCTATTTTCGGGAAAGTTGTTTATTTAACCAACTTTTCCGGAAAGTAGATATTTCCAATTTTTTATGATACAAATTTCCTGTTTTCTATGATAATCATTTAATTTGTTATCTAACCAACTTTCCCGGAAAGTAGATATTTCCCATTTTTGTGATACAAATTTCCTTTTCTATGATAATCTACTTCGCAAAATTAGTAATATTTCCCCAAAAAAAATCTATTCCCGAAAATCGATAATCTACTTTCTGAAAGTAAAATCTATCTACTTTTCGAAAGTAGATAACCAACTTTCCCGAAAGTAGATATTTCCCATTTTTATGATACAAATTTCCTGTTTCTATGATATTTATTTTCGGCAAATTGGTTATCTAACCAACTTTCCCGAAAGTAGATATTTCCCATTTTTATGATACAAATTTCCTGTTTTCTATGATAATCTATTTACGGAAAATTTGGTTATCTAACCAACTTTCCCGGAAAGTAGATATTTCCCATCTTTTGTGATACAAATTTCCCGTTTCTATGATAATCTACTTCGCAAAATTAGGTAATATTTCCAAAATTCGAAAATCTATTCCCGAAAATCGATAATCTACTTTCCGAAAAGTAGAAAATCTATCTACTTTCGGGAAAGTAGATAACTAACCTTCCCGAAGTGCAGATATTTCCCATTTTATGATACAAATTTCCTGTTTCTATGATAACTATTTCGGCACCTATTATCTAACCAACTTTCCTGTCGATATTTCCCATTTTTACGACGCTAAATTCCTGTTTATGATAATCTATTTCAAAAGTTATCTAAGCAACTTTCCCGGAAAGTCGATATTTCCCATTTTTTATGATACAAATTTCCCGTTTTCTATGATAATCAATTTTTGGGAAAGTTGGTTATCTAAGAAACTTTCGCGGAAAGTAGATATTTCCCATTTTTTATGATACAAATTTCCCGTTTTCTATGATAATCTATTTTCGGGAAAGTTGGTTATTTAAGAAACTTTCGCGGAAAGTAGATATTTCCCATTTTTTATGATACAAATTTCCCGTTTTCTATGATAATCTATTTTCGGCAAATTTGGTTATCTAACCAACTTTCCCGGAAAGTAGATATTTCCCATTTTTTATGATACAAATTTCCCGTTTATTATGATAATCTATTTTCGGCAAATTTGGTTATCTAACCAACTTGCCCGGAAAGTAGATATTTCCCATTTTTATGATACAAATTTCCCGTTTTCTATGATAATCTATTTTCGGCAAATTTGCTTATCTAACCAACTTTCCCGGAAAGTAGATATTTCCCATTTTTTATGATACAAATTTCACGTTTTCTATGATAATCTGTTTTCGGCAAATTTGGTTATCTAACCAACTTTCCCGGAAAGTAGATATTTTCCATTTTTTATGATACAAATTTCACGTTTTCTATGATAATCTACTTCGCAAAATTAGGTAATATTTCCCCCAAAATTCGAAAATCTACTTCCCCGAAAAGTCGATAATCTACATTCCCGAAAAGTAGTAAATCTATCTACTTTTCGGGAAAGTAGATAACCAACTTTCCCGGAAAGTAGATATTTCCCATTTTTATGATACAAATTTCCCGTTTTCTATGATAATCTATTTTCGGCAAATTTGGTTATCTAACCAACTTTCCCGGAAAGTAGATATTTCCCATTTTTTATGATACAAATTTCCTGTTTTCTATGATAATCTATTTTCGGCAAATTTCGTTATCAACCAACTTTCCCGGAAAGTAGATATTTCCCATTTTTTATGATACAAATTTCCCGTTTTCTACGATAATCTATTTTCGGCTAATTTGGTTATCAAACCAACTTTCCCGGAAAGTCGATATTTCCCATTTTTTATGATACAAATTTCCCGTTTTCTATGATAATCAATTTTCGGGAAAGTTGGTTATCTAAGAAACTTTCGCGGAAAGTAGATATTTCCCATTTTTTATGATACAAATTTCCCGTTTTCTATGATAATCTATTTTCGGGAAAGTTGGTTATTTAAGAAACTTTCGCGGAAAGTAGATATTTCCCCTTTTTTATGATACAAATTTCCCGTTTTCTATGATAATCTATTTTCGGCAAATTTGGTTATCTAACCAACTTTCCCGGAAAGTAGATATTTCCCATTTTTTATGATACAAATTTCCCGTTTTCTATGATAATCTACTTCGCAAAATTAGGTAATATTTCCCCAAAATTCGAAAATCTATTCCCGAAAAATCGATAATCTACTTTCGAAAATAGAAAATCTATCTACTTTTCGGGAAAGTAGATAACCAACTTTCCCGGAAAGTAGATATTCCCATTTTTATGATACAAATTTCCGTTTTCTATGATAATCTATTTTCGGGAAAGTTAATCGATAATCACTTTCCCGAAGTAGAAAATCTATCTACTTTCGAAAGCAGATAACCAACTCCTGAAAGTAGATATATTTCCATTTTTATGATACAAATTTCGTTTTCTCATGATAATCTATTTTCGGGAAAGTTGTTTATCTAACCAACTTTGCGAAAGTAGATATTTCCCATTTTTATTATAAAATTTCGTTTTATGATAATCTATTTTCGGCAAATTTGGTTATCCAACTCAACTTTCCCGGAAAGTAGATATTTCCCATTTTATGATACAAATTTCCCGTTTTCTATGATAATCTATAATTTCCGAAAGTTGTTTATCTAACCAACTTCGCGAAAGTAGATATTTCCATTTTTATATGATACAAATTTCGTTTTCTATGATAATGTATTTTCGGCAAATTTGGTTATCTAACTAACCTTCGCGGAAAGTAGATATTTTCCAACTTTTATGATACAAATTTCCGTTTTCCATGATAATCTATCACGCAAATTTACATCTAACCAACTTTCCCGAAAGTAGATATTTCATTTTTATGATACAAATTTCGTTTTCTATGATAATCTATTTCGGAAAATTTGTTATCTAACCAACTTTCCCGGAAATAGATATTCATTTTGTGATACAAATTTCCCTTTTCTATGATAATCTATTTCGGAAAAGTTGTTATCTAACCAACTTTCGCGGAAAGTGATATTTCCCATTTTATGATACTTCCGTTTCCATGATAATATTTTTCGGCAAATTTGTTTATCTAACCAACTTTCCCGGAAAGTAGATATTCCCATTTTTATGAAACAAATTTCCTTTTTCTATGATAATCTATTTTCGGGAAAGTTGTTTATCTAACAACTTTCGCGGAAAGTAGATATTTCCCATTTTTATGATACAAATTTCCCGTTTTCTATGATAATCATTTCCGCAATTCAGTTATCTAACCAACTTTCCGGAAAGTAGATATTTCCCATTTTTATGATACAAATTTCCTTTTTTCTATGATAATCCATTTTCGGAAAATTTGGTTATCTAACCAACTTTCCCGGAAAATAGATATTTCCATTTTTGTGATACAAATTCCGTTTTATGATAATCTACTTCAAAATTAGGTAAACTTCCCAAAATTCGAAAAATCTATTCCCCAAAAATCGATAATCTACTTCTCCCGAAAAGTAAAAAATCTATATACTTTTCGGGAAAGTAGACAATCAACTTTCCCGGAAAGTAGATATTTCCATTTTTATGATACAAATTTCGTTTTCTATGATAATTATTTTGAAAGTTGTTTATCTAACCAATTTTCGCGAAAGATATTTCATTTTTTATGATACAAATTTCCGTTTTCTATGATAATCTATTTTGGCATAATTATCGTTCAACATTCCTGAAAGTAGATATTTCCCAATTTTTATGATACAAATTTCCCGTTTTATGATAATCCATCTTCGGAAAGTTGTTTATCTAACCAACTTCGCGGAAAACAGATATTTTCCATTTTTATGATACAATTTCCCGTTTTATGATATCTATTTTCGAAAGTTGTTTATCTAACCAACTTTCCCGGAAAGTAGATATTTCCCATTTTTATGATAAATTCCCGTTTCTATGATAATCTATTTTCGGAAAGTTTTTTATCTAACCAACTTTCACGAAAGTAGATATTTCCATTTTTATGATACAAATTTCCGTTTTCTATGATAATCTATTTCGGAAAATATGGTTATCAACCAACTTCCCGGAAAGAGATTTCCATTTTTGTGATACAAATTCCGTTTCTATGATAATCTACTTCACAAAATTAGTAATATTTCAAAATTCGAAAAATCTATTCCCCCGAAAATCGATAAATCTACTTTCCGAAAAGTAGAAAATCTATCTACTTTCGAAAGTAGATAACCAACTTTCCGCGAAAGTAGATATTTCCCATTTTTATGATACAATTTCCCGTTTTATGATAATCATTTCAAGCAAAATTTATTATCGAACCAACTTCCCGGAAAGTAGATATTTCCATTTTTTATGATACAAATTTCCGCTTTTCTACGATAATCTATTACGAGTTGTTTATCCAAACAACTTTCACGAAAAGTAGATATTTCCCATTTTTATGACACAAATTTCCGTTTTATGACAATCTATCTTCGTCAATATTTAAACCAACTTTCCCGAAAGTAGATATTTCCCATTTTTATGATACAGATTTCCTGTTTTTCTATGATAATCTATTTTCCGGGAAAGTTGTTTATCTAACCAACTGCGGAAAGTAGATATTTCATTTTTATGATACAAATTTCTGTTTATGATATCTATTACAAATTTGGTTATCTAACCAACTTTCCGAAAGTAGATATTTCCCAATTTTTTGATACAAATTTCGTTTTCTATGATAATCTACTTGCAAAATTATGTAATATTTCCAAAAGAAAAAATCTATTCCCTGAAAAATCGATAATCTACTTTCCGGAAAGTAGAAATTCATCTACTTTTCGGGAAAGAGATAACCAACTTTCCCGGAAAGTAGATATTTCCCCATTTTTATGATACAAATTTCGTTTTCTATGATAATCTATTTTCGAAAGTTGTTTATCTAACCAACTTTCGCGAAAGTAGATATTTCCCATTTTTTATGATACAAATTTCCTGTTTTATGATAATCTATTTTCGGCAAATTTGGTTATCTAACCAACTTTCCCGGAAAGTAGATATTTCCATTTTTATGATACAAATTTCCTGCTTTTCTATGATAACTACTACTTCGCAAAATTAAGTAATATTTCCCAAAAAATTGAAAATCTATTCTCGAAAATCGATAATTTATTTCTCCCGAAAAGTAGAAAATCCATCTCCTTTTCGGGAAAGTAGATAATCAACTTCTTCTCGGAAAGTAGACATTTCCCATTTTTTATGATACAAATTTCCCGTTTTCTATGATAATCTATATTTTCGGGAAATTGTTTATCTAACCAAATTTCGCGGAAAGTAGATATTTCCCATTTTTTATGATACAAATTTCCTGTTTTATGATAATCTATTCGCAAATTTGTTATCTAAACCAACTCTTCCCGGAAAAGATATTCCCATTTTTCATGATAAATTTCCGTTTTCTATGATAAATCGATTTTGAAAGTTGTTTATCTAACCAAACTTCGCGAAAAGATATTTCCCATTTTTATGATACAAAATTTCCTTTTTTATGATAATCTATTTTCGGCAAATTTGAAGTTATCTAACCAACTTTCCCTGAAAGTGATATTTCCATTTTTATGATACAAATTTCCCGTTTCTATGACACTATTTCGAAAATTTTGTTATCCAACCAACTTTCCTGAAAGTAGATATTTCCCATTTTTGTGATACCAAATTTCCATATTCTATGATAATCCACTGCAAAATTAAGTAATATTTCCAAAATTGAAAACTATCCCCCGAAAATCGATAATCCACTTTAGTGTAGTAACTAACCCACTTTTCGGAAAGTAGATAACCAACTTTCCCAGAAAGTACATATTTCCCATTTTATGATAGAAATTTCGTTTCTATGATAATCCATCTCGAAAGGTTTATCTAACCAACCTCCCTGAAAGTAGATATTTCCCATTTTATGATACAAATTTCCTGCTCTTATGATATCTATTTCAAGTTACTTATCTAACCAACTTTCGCGGAAAGTAGATATTTCATTTTTATGATACAAATTTCCCACTCTTCATGATAATTCATTTTCGGCAAATTTGCTATCCAACCAACTTTCCCGGAAAGTAGATATTTCCATTTTACGACACAAATTCTCCTGTTTCTAAGATAATCTATTTTCGAAAAATTTGGTTATCGAACCAACTTTCCCGGAAAGTAGATTATTCCCATTTATTGTGATACAAATTTCTGTTTTCTATGATAATTCACTTTGCAAAATTAGGTAATATTTCCCCAAAATTGAAAATTCCATTCTGAAAAAATCGGTTAATCTACTTTCCTGAAAAGGAAAACGACTACTTTTTCAAGTAGATAATCAACTTTCCGGTGATATTTCCATTTTTATGATACAAATTTCCGTTTTCTATGGATAATCTATTTCGGGAAAGTTGTTATCTAATCCAACTTTCGCGGCGTAAAGTAGATATTTCTATTTTTATGATGCTACTTCCTGTTTTATGATATTTATTTTCGGCAATTTGGTTATCTAACCAACTTTCCTGAAAGTAGATATTTCCTATTTTTTATGATACAAATTTCTGTTTTCATGATAATCTATTTTCGGAAAATTTGCTATCTAACCAACTTCCTGGAAAGTAGATATTTTCCATTTTTGTATACAAATTTCCTGTTTTATGATAATCTATTTTCGGGAAAGTTGTTTATGTAACCAACTTTCGCGGAAAGTAGATATATTCTGCTTTTATGATACAAATTTCCTGTTTTTCTATGATAATTATTTTCGGCAAATTTGGTTATCTAACCAACTTTCCCGAAAGTAGATACATTTCATTTTTTATGATACAATTTCCGTTTTCTTTATGATAATCTATTTTCTGGAAAATTTGGTTATCTAACCAACTCTTCCCGGAAAGTAGATATTTCATTTTTGTGATACAAATTTCCGTTTTATGATAATCTACTTCTGCAAAATTAGGCATATTTCCCCAAAATTGAAAAATCTATTCCCCGAAAAATCGATAATTCATCGAAAAAGTAGAAAATCTATCTACTTTTCGGAAAGTAGATAAACCAACTTTCCCGGAAAGTAGATATTTCCCATTTTTTATGATACAAATTTCCTGTTTTCTATGATATCTATTTTCGGGAAAGTTGTTTATCTAACCAAATCTTCGCGGAAAATAGATATTTCCATTTTTATGATACAAATTTCCTGCTTTTCTATGATATCTATTTCGGCAAATTCTGTTATCTAACCAACTTTCCCGGAAAGTGATATTTCATTTTTTATGATACAAATTTCCCATTTCTTTTATGATAATTCATTTTCGGCCCATTTTTTTATGATACAAATTTCCGTTTTCTATGATAATCTATTTTCGCAAATTTGGTTATCTAACTAACTTTCCCGGAAAGTAGATATTTCCCATTTTTATGATACAAATTTCCGTTTTCTATGATAATCTATTTTCAGAAAGTTGTTTATCTAACTCAACTTTCGCGGAAAGTAGATATTTCCCATTTTTATGATACAAATTTCGTTTCTGATAATCTATTTTCGGCAAATTTGGTTATCTAATCAACTTTCCCGGAAAGTAGATATTTCCCATTTTTATGATACAAATTTCCCGTTTTCTATGATAATCTATTTTCGGAAAATTTGGTTATCTAACAACTTTCGGAAAGTAGATATTTCCCATTTTTATGATACAAATTTCCCGTTTTCTATGATAATCTATTTTCGGAGAAAGTTGTTTATCTTACCAACTTTCGCGGAAAGTAGATATTTCCCATTTTTTATGATACAAATTTCCCGTTTTCTATGATAATCTATTTTCGGCAAATTTGTTTATCTAACCAACTTTCCCGGAAAGTAGATATTTCCATTTTTATGATACAAATTTCCCGTTTTCTATGATAATCTATTTTCGGAAAATTTGGTTATCTAACTCAACTTTCCCGGAAAGTAGATATTTCCCATTTTTTGTGATACAAATTTCCGTTTCTATGATAATCTACTTCGCAAAATTGGTAATATTTCCCCCAAAATTCAATCTATTCCCGAAAAATCGATAATCTACTTTTCCGAAAAGTAGAAAATCTATCTACTTTCGGGAAAGTAAATAACCAACTTTCCGGGAAAGTAGATATTTCCCATTTTTTATGATACAAATTTCCCGTTTTCTATGATAATCTATTTTCGGCAAATTTGGTTATCTAAGCAACTTTCCCGGAAAGTAGATATTTTCCATTTTTTATGATACAAATTTCCCGTTTTCTATGATAATTATTGGAAAGTTGTTTATCTAACCAATCTCTGCGGAAAGTAGATATTTCCCATTTTTTATGATACAAATTTCCTGTTTCTATGATATCTATTTTCGCAAATTTGGTTATCTAACCAACTTTCCCGGAAAGTAGATATTTCCCATTTTTTATGATACAAATTTCCCGTTTTCTATGATAATCTATTTTCGGCAAATTTGGTTATCTAACCAACTTTCCCGGAAAGTAGATATTTCCCATTTTTTGTGATACAATTTTCCCGTTTTCTATGATAATCTACTTCGCAAAATTAGGTAATATTTCCCCCAAAATTCGAAAATCTATTCCCCCGAAAAATCGATAATCTACTTTCCCGAAAAGTAAAAAATCTATCTACTTTTCGGGAAAGTAGATAACCAACTTTCCCGGAAAGTAGATATTTCCCATTTTTTATGATACAAATTTCCCGTTTTCTATGATAATCTATTTTCGTGAAAGTTGATTATCTAACCAACTTTCGCGGAAAGTAGATATTTCCCATTTTTTATGATACAAATTTCCCGTTTTCTATAATCTATTTTCGGCAAATTTGGTTATCTAACCAACTTTCCCGGAAAGTAGATATTTCCCATTTTTTATGATACAAATTTCCCGTTTTCTATGATAATCTATTTTCGGCAAATTTGGTTATCTAACAACTTTCGCGGAAAGAGTAGATATTTCCCATTTTTTATGATACAAATTTCCCGTTTTCTATGATAATCTATTTTCGGCAAATTTGGTTATCTAACAACTTTCCCAGAAAGTAGATATTTCCCATTTTTTATGACACAAATTTCCCGTTTTCTATGATAATCTACTTTGCAAAATTAGGTAATATTTCCCCCCAAATTCGAAAATCTACTTCCCCGAAAAGTCGATAATCTACTTTCCCGAAAAGTAGAAAATCTATATACTTTTCGGGAAAGTAGATAACCAACTTTCCCGGAAACTAGATATTTCTCATTTTTTTTATGATAAATTTCCCGTTTTCTATGATAATCTATTTTCGGGAAAGTTGTTTATCTAACCAACTTTCGCGGAAAGTAGATATTTCCCATTTTTTATGATACAAATTTCCCGTTTTCTATGATAATATATTTTCGGCAAATTTGGTTATCTAACCAACTTTCCCGGAAAGTAGATATTTCCCATTTTTTATGATACAAATTTCCCGTTTTCTATGATAATCTATTTTCGGGAAAGTTGTTTATCTAACCAACCTTCGCGGAAAGTAGATATTTCCCATTTTTTATGATACAAATTTCCCGTTTTCTATGATAATCTATTTTCGGAAAATTTGGTTATCTAACCAACTTTCCCGGAAAGTAGATATTTCCCATTTTTTGTGATACAAATTTCCCGTTTTCTATGATAATCTACTTCGCAAAATTAGGTAATATTTCCCCAAAAATTCGAAAATCTATTCCCCCGAAAAATCGATAATTTACTTTCCCGAAAAGTAGAAAATCCATCTCCTTTTCGGGAAAGTAGATAACCAACTTTCCCGGAAAGTAGATATTTCCCATTTTTTATGATACAAATTTCCCGTTTTCTATGATAATCTATTTTCGGGAAATTGTTTATCTAACCAACTTTCGCGGAAAGTAGATATTTCCCATTTTTTATGATACAAATTTCCCGTTTTCTATGATAATCAATTTCGGCAAATTTGGTTATCTAACCAACTTTCCCGGAAAGTAGATATTTCCCATTTTTTATGAGACAAATTTCCCGTTTTCTATGATAATCGATTTTCGGGAAAGTTGTTTATCTAACCAACTTTCGCGGAAAGTAGATATTTCCCATTTTTTATGATACAATGTTTTATGATAATCCATTTTCGGAAAGTTGTTTAATCTAACCAACTTTCGCGGAAAGTAGATATTTCCCATTTTTTATGATACAAATTTCGTTTTCTATGATAATCTATTTTCGCAAATTTGTTATCTAACCAACTTTCGCGGAAAGTAGATATTTCCATTTTTTATGATACAATTTCTGTTTCTATGATAATCTATTTTCGAAAAATTTGATATTCAACCAACTTTCCTGAAAGTAGATATTTCTATTTTATAATAAAATTTCCTGTTTTATGATAATCTATTTTGAAAATGGTTGTCTAACCAACT
>NW_024716611.1:0-1986 GCF_018991925.1 Homarus americanus | reverse complement strand
AGTTGGTAGAGAGATCCGTCCGTCCATTCTTGCGGGAGTATATCACACCTGTTAGGGAAGGATGAGGGATGGGTGCTTGTTCTGACTCCCTTCCGTGTTCACAATCTCCTGGGAGGGAGGTGAACAGTTGCAGGGGGGACTTCGGGACGAATACACTTTTTAGGGTGCAGGTCCTTAGGCCAGAACTAAAAAAACAAAAGAAAAATAGGAGAATAGGCAAAAGAGCTCAAACCACGTTTGGAATATCGCACAATAGTTGCTCTCCAGCTGTGATGTGGGTCACTCACACCGCCAGTGGGGAGAACAGACTAATGCGTTATAAACCTTACGGTCGTGAGATGGTGTCGTTGTGGAGTAGTGGGTGGTGCAGGTAAGGCGGTTTTGCCTAGGCTGGCAGCAGGCAGGACGATCTTCTCAGCTCCAGTAGTAAGGCAGCAGAAAGGAGTGTGGTATTCACGGCTCCAGGGGTCACCAATTGTAGCGTACGGTATGTGGCCAGTTGTCAATTCTCTTTGTATGGGCACACAAACATACGTACATGTAGATATCTCACACACAGGAATGAGGTAGGATAGAAACTCACAATGCGCTTTCTGTATATATATTGTTGTACAGCGCAGTGCTTAGGAGTGACTAGATGAGGAGAAACTTGCTCAGAGGTCCCGTGGGGTGAGGAGGTTTCTGAGGAAGCTGAGTGGTGAGGTGCTGTGAGAGATGTTGCTGGTCCAGTAGCCGAGTGTAGAATGGTCTCCCTGGCCAGGCATAGCCATATTTATACAATTTACGAGGATCAGGATTTGGGGTGAGCGTAGCGAGAGGACCAATCACAGCGGCTTAAGCGTAAGGTGTGAAACGCTCTGATCCTGAACCAGAGGTTGAAGGTAGAGACTAGGTCGGCGATCATACCCCTACGTCCTCTGCATAGACCTAGTCTCTCGGCGTAGCTGGCTGTACGCTGATTGGCTGGTAGGAGCACGGCCGGAGCTCAGTTGGGAGTTGTAGGGGAGAGGAGCCACTACACTACTTTTTGGGAAAGTAGATAACCAACTTTCCCAGAAAGTGGATATTTCCCATTTTCTGTGATACAAATTTTCCGTTTTCTATGATAATCTACTTCGGAAAATTAGGTAAAATTTCCCCAAAAGTCGATAATCTACTTCCCTGAAAAGCCGACAATCTGCTTTCCCGAAAGCTAAGGTACTCCGTTGTTTCCATTTTCCCGTGTGATTTTATCAAGATATATATATATATGTATATATATATATATATATATATATATATATATATATATATATATATATATATATATATATATATATATATATATATATATATATATATATATATATATATATATATATATATATATATATATATATATATATATATATATATATATATATATATATATATATATATATATATATATATATGTATATATATATATATATATATATATATATATATATATATATATATATATATATATATATATATATATATATATATATATATATTCATGTAAATCCCACAATAAGCACGTGGATAAGATACTGTTTTATATATATGCAAGTAATCACTGTAGGCATGGCGTGATCCTGGGTATATGCTGATAACCACAAGGAAAAGAATCAAACACTTAGTTCCCAAGCGCTTTCGTCTAATTCACATCTTCATGGGTGAGTACAGACTGTACTTTTTCACCTTTTTTGTTGAATTTAGGCATTTTTGGTGAGCTGGAACCACTACCTAAAAACCCATTGAAACAATGGTTTCAAGATAAAGCTGTTAACGAGCAACCTGTTGAACGGATTGTGCTTCAGTAACCGAGGGACCACTGTGTATGTATATATTATATATATATATATATATATATATATATATATATATATATATATATATATATATATATATATATATATATATATATATATATATATATATATATATATATATATAATATATATATATATATATAATATATAT
>NW_024716610.1:0-4161 GCF_018991925.1 Homarus americanus | reverse complement strand
ACCCATCCCACCCCACCCCTACCCCCACTCCCACCCCCACCCCACCCCACCCCACCCCACCCCATCCCATCCCACCCCATCCCACCCCACCCCACCCCACCCCACCCCACCTCACCCCACCCCACCCCACCCCACCCCACCCCCACCCCACCCCACCCCACCTCACCCCACCCCACCCCACCCCACCCCACCCCACCCCACCCCATCCCACCCCCACCCCACCCCCATCCCACCCCACCCCCACCCCACCCCATCCCATCCCCACCCCACCCCACCCACCCCACCCCACCCCCACCCACCCCCACCCCACCCCACCCCCATCCCATCCCACCCCCATCCCACCCCACCCCACCCCACCCCACCCCACCCCACCCCACCCCATCCCACCCCACCCCACCCCCACCCCATCCCATCCCACCCCACCCCACCCCACCCCACCCCACCCCACCCCACCCCACCCCACCCCATCCCACCCCATCCCACCCCACCCCCACCCCACCCCCACCCCACCCCACCCCACCCCCACCCCACCCCACTCCCACCCCAATTCTTCTACCCCACCCCACTCCCACCCCCACCCCACCCCCACCCCACCCCATCCCATCCCACCCCCATCCCACCCCACCCCACCCCACCCCACCCCACCCCACCCCACCCCACCCCCACCACATGTATATTAAATCATGTTAGAGGTTATATTTGTTTAATCTGTACCGTATTTGGAACTATCATTGTATACTTGCACTGTATGTATATTGTATATGTGCTACCTGTTTATTTCACCCCTAACGCAACCTGAGGAGGGGGGGTGGTTGTGATTAGTTTGCTAGGTTAGATTAGGCTAGATTGAGTTTGGTTGGATTTGGTTAGGTTAGGTTGTGGCTCTGTTGTGAATAGTGTTGTAGTTGGGTTACCGTGAGTTTTTTAATCGTAAGGTAAAATAAGCTTAGGTGTTAATACGCTATTGTGATGTTAAATAATATATAAAACAACACGCGAATTTTTTTTTTTGGATCACTGTTCAGGAAGTCGTGTTTACCTAACCTGATCACTTTTATAGACCTTTAGCGTTATGGTAGACTCGGGGCTTACCGTACACACACACACAGGCCGCGGGAACCACCTTACATCACAGGGAAGGAGCGTATCGCCTTAACGAGACCAACGTTTCTTTGTGGTAGATTCAGGACCAATCTTGAGGGACCACCCATGTCCACGGCCGTCCACACAAACACCCGCACCTACCTCATTACGTGTGTCCAGGGGTTTAGCCATCCTACAATGTCCAGTGGTCCCGTGTCGCCCCTTTCGGTACGCCATCAGAGCCTGTCCAAGTGACCGACAGACGCAGGATGGACGGGGGATGATCCGTATTGGCGTTACAGAAATCCCGAACCTGACAGAAGCCGACAGTGGTTCCCGGAGACGACAGGAGCCGACGGGAGCGGAAGGTCAAAGGCGAACAGGTAATGCGACGTCTTGAAAGCGTGGGGGCGGATAAGGTAATGTGTCGCAGGAAGTAATCTCTGGCGGGGTATTGGTGGGCGGTGAGGTGCGTCGACGGTAATGTACCTGTTGTGTGGGGCCTTACTCGCCTCTACCAGGGATGTAGGGCAGTAACAGTGGCTACAGTTCTAACAACGGCAACTACAACGACGACAGAAACAACTACAACAACGGCAGAAACAGCTGCAACAACGACAGAAACAGCTGCAACAACGAGAAAAACAGCTGCAACAACGAGAAAAACAGCTGCAACAACGACAGAAACAGCTGCAACAACGACAGAAACAGAAACAGCTGCAAACAAATGAGAAAACAGCTACAATAACGACAAAAACAGCTGGTAACAAAGACAGGCAAAAAGGAAGGTACTTAAATGACAGAAACAGCTAAAACACCAGAGAAAAACAGTCAACAACGACAGAAACAGTGCTGCAACAACGACAGAAAAACAGCTGCAAACAATTTGAGAAAACAGCTGCAACAACGACAGAAACAGCTGCAACAACGAGAAAAACAGCTGCAACAACGAGAAAAACAGCTGCAACAACGACAGAAACAGCTGCAACAACGACAGAAACAGCTGTAACAACGCCAAAAACAGTTGCAGCAACAACAGAAACAGCTGCAACAACGACAGAAACAGCTGCAACAACGCCAAAAACAGTTCCAACAACGACAGAAACAGCTGCAACGCCGACAAAAACAGTTGCAACGCCGACATAAACAGTAGCAACAACGACAAAATCAACTGTAATAACGACTACGACAGTTCTAACAACTACCAAGAGTCCCAACAATATAAACAATAGCAACAATGACAAATACAGTTGTAATTTTAACAGATATCAAGAGCAACAACAATAACAACTCCTCCTACAAGAAAAATTTCAGCAAGAACAACAACAAAAAACCACAGTAGTAAGAGAAACAACAACAGTAATAACAACGACACTACCACCACCAACCAGTAACATCAACACCAGTGATATCAACAACAACAACAACAACAGCAGCAGATGAAGCCCACAAGAGTTACAACAAGGACTTAAGCAAGAGAGGCCCCAGCATCTGCCACCCCATAAAAGTGTCAATAGAGTGGAGGTGGTGCAGGCTGGCGAGTCGGGTTCTCTCTCTGCACGTGTTGGCACTCACACGATAATTGGCATCACGTAGCGCCCTGACCACAGCTTGTGTTACCCTCCCTTGTCTTGACCCGGTGGTTGACCTTAAACACACACAAACACACAAACAGCTCCTGGTGGTGTAAGGTAGTATGTGTGACTTTAACCACTCGTAGTTCCTGATGCTGTGTGTAAGGTGTATGTGGCCTTAACCATACTTAGTTTCTGGTGTTGGAAGGTGTATGTGTGACCTTAATCAAGTGTATTATAGCCCTTGGAGACTTGACCATTGTGGCATCGGGGACATGACCTTAGACAAATGAACTATATCCCTTGGAGACTGACCTTAAATAGCATTATAGCCCTTGGAGACTTGACCATTGTGGCATCGGAGACATGACCTTAGACAAATGAACTATATCCCTTGGAGACTGACCTTAAATAGCATTATAGCCCTTGGAGACGTGACCTTAAATAGCATTATAGCCCTTGGAGACGTGACCTTAAATAGCATTATAGCCCTTGGAGACGTGACCTTAAATAGCATTATAGCCCTTGGAGACGTGACCTTAAAGAGCATTGTAACCCTTGGAGACGTGACCTTAAAGAACATTGTAACCCTTGGAAACGTGACCTTAACCAGAGACAGCCGGAGCCTCCCTGATGTGGGTTAAGAAGGAAGGTGTATTCTAGGAGAAGCTTTAGCCAGAGATGGACTACTGATTGACTTCTATTAGTGAGGGAATAGGTTTGTCCTTGCCCGGTATGTGGTGGCGTGGCGTGGGGCAGGGGACGACGGGTGCTGCTGGTGCCCTCTCTGTTTCTGCTGTGGGGTTTGTTTACTCTTGAGTTTTTTGTTGTTGTTTTTTATTTTAGTTTATGTTGATGATTTGTTTGTTTGTGTTGTTGATTTGTTGATTTATTTCGAGTTTACATTGATTTGTTTGTTTACTTTGAGTTGTTCTTTTCTTTAAGTTTATGTTGTTGTTTATTTTTGTGTATTTTGAGTTATTGTAGTTTTGTTTACTTTCATGTTTTTGTTTTATTTGTTTACTTTGAGATACTGATACTGTCCCTGTTTGTTTATTTATTTTTTTACATACGTTGTTTATGCATTACTTGTTTACTCATTGTGTTTTGGTCTCATTTCTGTTTTGTTATTATATTCGATTCAATTTTGTTTGTATTTTTAAGCTACGAAAGTTGTTTATATTTTTAGTTAGAAGTTTGTTATTGGTACTTTATTACACTTATTTAAGGGATGGTTAATTACCTTAGGATTTTGAAGGGTATGAGGAGTAAATGGCGTTGGTTTTAGTTTTAGTCAATTATTCTGATTTTTTTTGTCAACCACTCGCTAGCACAACCACTATTACCACAACTCACACCACTACTACCATCTTACTACTACTACTACTACTACCACCACCACCACCTACCACCACCTACACCTACCAACCACCTACACCTACCACCCACCTACCACCCACCTACACGTACCACCCACCACCACCCACCGCCACCACCACCTACC
>NW_024716609.1:0-15120 GCF_018991925.1 Homarus americanus | reverse complement strand
CGACCAAACACTGAGAAACCATGGCGGAACCCAACATGCCCCGGACGCTTGACCTGACTCTATCCTGCCGCATCCAGGCGAGTTGCTGCTTAAAGTCCCTCACGCAAGCGCTGTTTAGCCACTGCACCTATTCTATCCTCCTAAAATTCACTTCAATCCCCCCCTGCCACTAGCATGTTATGTATGTATGTATGTATGTATGTATGTATGTATGTATGTATGTATGAATGAATGATAACTGCAACTTTGTGTATTAAAACTCATTACTCTTACCGAAGTAATATAGTGTGTGGTTATGTTATGTCATGTTAGGATAGATAAACTACATTGTCATACTGTGAGAGGTTCGGGTGACGCTACAGGAAGTTAGGTGAGGTACCTGGAGGTTAGGTGAATGTTGACTGACTGACTGACAATTATTAGGAAGTGGTTCCAACACGTTCACACACAACCTATACTCATACCACAAGTCCAGAATTAGAGAGGATCATGTTATTGGATATATTTTCAACGATTTATTCAGTGTCTAACCAACTCTTTAGCGATTTAAATGTGGACCTAAAATTAGGTCCGTATCTTTGTTTGTCGTGGTGGTGGTGGTGGGGTGGTGTGCGCCTGTCCATCAGGTTGATTAACCACCAAAACCATAAAGGGTGCGTGGCCCTGCCGTTTCAGGGCATACACTACATCCATGGCGGTGACGGCCTTCCTTTGCGTGCTCGGTGTAGGTGATTATGTCATTGATGACGCGTTCTCCAGAAACACCTTGAGGACGCTGCGGGTCTCCTCAGAGATGAGGCCGGATATACGTTTAATCAATTTCCACGCCGAGCTAGACGACGAATGGCGGGCTTGGTGATACCCCTGATGTTGTCACGAAGCACCTTACGATGACGCTTGGGCGCCACCTTTCCAAGTCCCTTGCCCCTTTGCCCCGTCCAGCCGCGTTGTTGTGCTACTACAGGTGGTCCTGGTGTGGCTTCGTCAATCGAATCGAAAAATGCTAGTGACAGGGGGGAAGGAGGTTCAGGAGAAGAATAAAGGGAGGATTGAAGTGAATTTTAGGAGGAGAGAACAGATGCAGTGGATAAACACCGCTTGCGTGAGGGATTATAAGATGGGGGCAGCAGCAACAACCCGGCTGGACGCGGCAGGGAGGCGACAAGACAAGGCCAGGCTAGCGTCAGGTCAAGCGTCAGGTGCGTGTTGGGTTGGGCAATGGATGTTCAGTGCTTGGTCGGCTTGATTGTGTTTTGGTTTTTTGTGTGGAGGGGATGTCTTGGTCTTCTTAGCTTGATGTAGATTTTCTTCTCCTTCTTTCTTGCTCGCCCACGGTTTGGTGGGAGTAGGTGGCGTGCTGTGGACGCAGCGGTAGTATCGTTCATCCAAGGCCGTCCCTCCCTCTTGGAGGTGGGGCGTAGCTTGCGGATGACGCATGCGGCACTCGTGGCCAATGAGGTGGCCACTGAGGTGGAGAATGTCTGTATATAAGCCCGCCCGCCTGAACGAAGAAGGCATCCTCTCCCAGCAAGTGCGGACCCCAGTTCGGGGGGCGCGCCACTCCGAGGCTGACCACGTCCAAGAGTGGGGGCCGGTGGTAAGCGTCCACTGATCGGGGGTCCGCTCACACTTGCAACCTGCAGTATCCCTCCAATCTGCAGGTGGGACCACCTCCAATCCCAATCCGGTCTGGCTGCTCCTGGAGCTCCAGCCGGAACCACCAAACGGGCCGCCTATAGGCAAAGGCCCGTGTCGGACTACGGTCCGACAATCTATACAACAACAACAACAACCAGGCCGCCCGTATTAACTATTTCGTCGTCGAGATGGCCCGTACTAAACAGACTGCCCGCAAGTCCACTGGAGGCAAGGCTCCACGGAAGCAGCTTGCCACCAAGGCAGCTCGCAAGTCCGCCCCAGCCACCGGTGGTGTCAAGAAGCCCCATCGTTACAGGCCGGGAACTGTCGCCCTTCGTGAGATCCGTCGTTACCAGAAGAGCACAGAGCTACTCATCAGGAAGCTGCCCTTCCAGCGCCTGGTGCGTGAGATCGCCCAGGATTTCAAGACTGACCTGCGCTTCCAGTCGTCTGCCGTCATGGCTCTGCAGGAAGCCTCTGAGGCTTACCTGGTGGGTCTTTTCGAGGACACCAACCTGTGTGCCATTCACGCCAAGCGCGTTACCATCATGCCCAAGGACATCCAGCTGGCCCGGCGCATCCGCGGAGAGCGTGCTTAAGTCCTCTTCCTTGGGGAAAAAGAAAAAGCACAACCAAACCTACCAGACATCTATAACTCGGCCCTTCTCAGGGCCAAAGAACTGTTCTGAAGATAATTTTCATGACAATCGAAATGGTTGGTGGTAGGAGAGCGTTAATTTCGGTTACCCAAATCGCCTAACGGTAAGTTGGTAACATTCGTGCAGGCACGAATGTATAGTAGGTCATCAATTCGGGAGGTGGGTGGGTGCAACAAACAAGAGCTAGTAACAAATAAATGTATAAAGAATAAGTAAGTAAATAAATAAATAAAATAAAAGAAAATACAATAAAATAAAAGAAAATACAATAAAATACAATAAAATAAAATAAATTGTTTACATGAAATAGGCGTGCTGCAAACATGAAATGAAGCCCAAACACACTCCATGTATGTCACTTTGCAGTGGGTGTAAAAGTACTCCACGCAGAATTTATTTATTTATTTATTATGTTTCGATTTAGTCCGGTTTCTACGCCAATAGAGAATGCAGATTATTATAATTTTTTTTTTTTTTTATTTCCCTCTCAATATATCACTGTCGGTAACTGTCTCTTTAACATGTAACTGTGGCTCCGATGGAGCCGATTAAGTTGTAGTAGTGGGATGGCGTGTTTGTTGTGCACAAGTAACCTCTTACTTGGAAGAGGTGTACTTGGTGACAGCCTTGGTGCCCTCAGACACGGCATGCTTGGCCAGTTCACCGGGCAGCAAGAGTCGGACAGCTGTCTGGATTTCCTGACTTGTAATGGTGGAGCGTTTGTTGTAGTGCGCCAGGCGGGAAGCCTCGGCAGCGATGCGCTCGAAGATGTCGTTCACGAAAGAGTTCATGATGGACATAGCTTTGGAGGAGACTCCTGTGTCGGGGTGCACTTGCTTCAGTACCTTGTAGATGTAGATGCTGTAGCTTTCCTTCCTCCTGCGCTTCTTCTTCTTGTCACCCTTGGCAATGGCCTTCTGGGCCTTTCCAGCCTTCTTGGCAGCCCTTCCGGAAGTTTTGGGAGGCATGGCGGCACAGTTACTCGTGGCGCGGAGCGAGAGAATTGAAAACTGGCCCGACTAACTTTTCCTTATATACCGAGCGGGCCGCTCAGGATCAGACTGGCTGCAGCTACGGCTCTCTTACATTGGTTGGGTCCGCGAGACGGCCACCTGGCCTGATCCTGAGCTTGGTATAAAAGACCAAGGTGGCGGGCGGAAATTTAACTCCTATCACGAAAAGCAGCAGCAGCAACATGTCAGGACGCGGCAAGGGAGGCAAGGTGAAGGGCAAGTCAAAGTCCCGTTCTAGCAGGGCCGGACTCCAGTTCCCCGTGGGCAGGATCCACCGTCTCTTGCGTAAAGGCAACTATGCTGAGCGTGTTGGTGCAGGTGCACCTGTGTACCTTGCAGCCGTCATGGAGTACCTGGCAGCAGAAGTGCTCGAGCTGGCCGGTAACGCCGCCCGCGACAACAAGAAGACCCGCATTATCCCGCGTCATCTTCAGCTTGCCATTCGCAATGACGAGGAGCTGAACAAGCTCCTGTCTGGAGTCACCATTGCCCAAGGGGGTGTCCTTCCTAACATCCAAGCTGTGCTCCTCCCCAAGAAGACAGAGAAGAAATAAGAACCCAAGGTTCGTTCACACAAGACAACCTAACCAAACAGGCTCCTTTCCGAGCCACAGGATATCACTTAAAGAGAGAAATATACGACATCAACGTTTTGCAGGATAACACTCTATTTTACGTCAAATTAGCATAGTATTGTGGAAATAGAGTGAAATTGATTTAGAATGGTGTAGATGTGAAGGGCGGTTGTGGGGGCCTGGGGTGGGGGACTTAAACGGGACTTAGAAGGGCGCAAGAAGCAGCAGGAGCCAGGGAGGCGACCTTATTTTCACTCTGGTTCATTGACAGTACACATTTACCAGCAGCATACATTGGAGTCATATTGTAATTGTAGACTAATCAGTGTGGGCTAGCTAGCCAATTTGGGATAAACAGCAAGAATGTAATGTCCTCAATGAAGTAATGACATAGTTCAAGATACAATAAGTGAGGTGGCCTGAAGTCTTTGACAGTGTCCCATTCAATAATATAGTAGTGCTTTAAAGGTGTATCACCAAGTTTACATGCTGAGTGTTCCTTTATGGGTACAGCGTTACTAACTAGCCAGATGTGTCTGTATCCTAACCTAATTCTGGCCACGACTACATCACACAGGCAGGCAGGAGCAAGTTGTTTGGACACTCTTCCTAGCCCCCTTGGTCCTTGTTCACCTACCTACTGTAGCAGTAAGTAGGTACCTGTTGTAAATCGAAAGGTTGCCAATTCGTATTCAGGGAAAGTTGTTGGAGCTTCTAAACTTGAACTGACACAATCCGAGGAGTGGTGACCCGAGGATCACAGACACTATCTCTCCCACTACAAATCCCTTCCTAACCTCCTGCTCCTTCCTATGTCCTCCCAAAATTGAACCATGCTATCGCAAAGGTAATAATACAGGTAGAGACAACAACATATTTTCCTATTGTCTTATTATATATTAATAACAGAAACGCTGCCGCCATCCCGGAGGCTTTACATTGTCTCACTGTTCATTCCCTCCACAATTCTTCCTCTTACTTCTTCTTCTTCTTCTTTTTCTTCTTCTTCTTCTTCTTCTTCTTCTTCTTCTTCTTCTTCTTCTTCTTCCATCAATACTTTATTAACGGTGTATGTAAGTTTCACCATGTTTTGCACTACAGCGGTAGAGCAAAGTATATTTTGTTAGCAATAAACCAAAAGCATATTTTATGGCCTAATCATCACTACATAGAACACCACCCATAAAGCATGATACTAGTAGACCACAAAAACTGCTATAAACCCCCAAAGCATATTTTATTGCCTAATCATCACTACATAGAACACCACTCATAAAGCATGATACTATTAGACCACAAACTGCTATAAACCCCAATAATATACTATACTAGTGACTCTAATTGTGTTACCCAATATTACACGAAATAATACTATAAAACATAATAATAAACACACTAATAGTGTATATTAGTTGAATGCACAATCTGATGAGAAGTCAAAAAAAAAAAAACAACATAACAATAACCTAGAAAGAGTGTAGAGTATTTTTGTGCAAACTATTATACTAGTAGATGGTCTAAGATAACTGTATGTGAAGGAAAAGGTGTGCTCTCCACTCAAACTTTCTTTTTATGAAATCTCCTACTCCCCAGCTGAGCGGTACGCCCAATGGGAAACAAAACGTGGCACATAACACGCCGCCCGCCAGCTCTGGCTCGGTGAATAGGAATCAGTAATCGGGCGGAGTATAAACAACACCGCCGCCAATGTGCTCCTCCCATCTCTGAGGAAATCTGGCGGGCAACTTAGTATTATATTAGCATGTAATAATAATAACAATAATAATAATAATAATACTACTACTACTAATAATAATAATAATAATATTAATAATAATAATATTAATAATAATAACATGCAATTTCATTTTATAACACATACTAACAAAATAGTGTATAGCCTACTATACTTAACTATAATAGGTTAGGTTGCGTAGGAGGATCTAAAAAGTACAGTAGTATACACACACACACACACACACACACACACACACACACACACACATACATATAGACAACAAACTAAAATAGAAACCACACGTCAGTGAAGTTATCAAATCCTCCAGTTTCCGTCTCCACCTCCTACGCCGACTCAAGTCCCTCGGTGGTCCTGCACACGAGCTCCTCAGTGTTTACACAACATTCATACTTCCCAAGCCCACCTATGCCTCCTCCACCTGGTCTTCCTCCCTAAATGCCACACAACGTAAACACCTCGAAAAAGTGCAAAAGAGGCCATGCAAGATTATTCTCTACCCTTCCTACTCCACATATCAAGAAGCGCTCAACACACTGACCGACCCTTTAGACTCTCACTGACCATCACCACGACCTCATCTGCAAATTTGGTAAGAAGCTTCTACACCGGCTCCTACTACCACCTGAGATCCCTAGTCCGAGAATTGCTCTTTGACACCACAACCGCATCCAGCCCAGCCCATACGTGCACGAACTGATCGCTATAAGAACAGCCCAGTCCCAACCATTGTAAAAATTATCGATAACTTGTAATAAATCAGTGTACTCACTCCCAGTAAACACTACTCCTTGCACTGTCACTATGTTGAAATGAACTGTAGTTTGAGCTTTTCCCCAGCTAGTTATTATATGTTTTATTTGTGTCACTCATGTTACTTGTATATTATTTGTAATTCGTAACCCATTCCCCAAATATGTAACTGTATATTTTCAGCCTTCTGGCTGCCAAGCTCTTTCAATAAACCGTTAATTATTATTATTATTATTATTATTTATATGTTGGCCCATACCAACTCACTCCCCTGAACCCTCCTCCCCACCTGACTATCAACAAGTTCTTGCCATAAGGTACTATCTCATTTGGCAAAGGAATGGAACCAGTGATGAATAGTGGTGAACAGTGCTTAACTCAGTGAAAAACAACTCGGCAGTTGAGTCTTACCCAAGCTAGCTAACCACCTTCACACAGTGAGGTCCCAGGTACCCAGTTATACTTCCCCTGAGACTCCACGATAGAGAGGCCTGGGACCACACCTCACCCACTTGAATGAGTGAGTCATGTCGACCACGTGGTGTCCTCAAGATGCTACGACACCACGTAGTGAATGTTTTGCTACAGCATCATCATGTGAAGTTCCTCATAACACCATCTGTGAGGTAACTGCTACATCATCAGGCCCCTCATAACGCCATCTGTGAGGGAGTTACTACACTACGTGTCTGGTGTTTAACATCTCACCTTACATTATCTACGCGTGCAAACATCAATCTGTATGTTCACTGTGTGCTCCTTCACCTTTCTCTAATGAGGGCTTTTGTTAAACCACCAATGTATGATGTACTAAGTCATTTGTGTCCAATGTATACTTTCGAAAAGCCCTTGTTTGGGGAAGGTAGGAGAGAGTAGTCGTCATTATTGTCCAAGCCACATTATTTATGTCTATATATAAGTAATGTAGGCTGGTTTTTAAATACCTCAATCCCCTAACGGTGCGGTTTGTATATTAAGAAATACCGAAGCCATACAGTACAACACCAGCGAATATGAAGTATCACTGTAACCGGCAACTGTTACTCACTCATACCTACATACATATATAGAGTCTTTACAGAATGATAGCAGACACGAGGAAGACGAACAACAAGAGGAGAAGAGTTAGAAGAAAATCAACTTCAAGCTAAGAAGAAGAATACCAAGACATTTCCTCCAAACAAGAAAACAACACACACAATCAAGCCGACCAAACACTGAGAAACCATGGCGGAACCCAACATGCACAGGACGCTTGACCTGACTCTATCCTGCCGCCTCCAGGCGAGTTGCTGCTTAAAGTCCCTCACGCAAGCGCTGTTTAGCCACTGCACCTATTCTATCCTCCTAAAATTCACTTCAATCCCCTCTGCCACTAGCATGTTATGTATGTATGTATGTATGTATGTATGAATGAATGATAACTGCAACTTTGCGTATTAAAACTCATTACTCTTACCGAAGTAATATAGTGCGTGGTTATGTTATGTCATGTTAGGATAGATTATAAACTACATTGGGTTACATTTCGTGAGGTTCGGTGACGCTACAGGAAGTTAGGTGAGGTACCTGGAGGTTAGGTGAATGTTGACTGACTGACTGACAATTATTAGGAAGTGGTTCCAACACGTTCACACACAACCTATACTCATACCACAAGTCCAGAATTAGAGAGGATCATGTTATTGGATATATTTTCAAAGATTTACTCAGTGTCTAACCAACTCTTTAGCGATTTAAATGTGGACCTAAAATTAGGTCCGTATATTTGTTTGTCGTGGTGGTGGTGGTGGTGTGCGCCCGTCCATCAGGTTGATTAACCACCAAAACCATAGGGGGTGCGGCCCTGCCGTTTTAGGGCATACACCACATCCATGGCGGTGACGGTCTTCCTTTTTGCGTGCTCGGTGTAGGTGACGGCGTCACGGATGACGTTCTCCAGAAACACCTTGAGGACGCCGCGGGTCTCCTCGTAGATGAGGCCGGATATACGTTTAACACCTCCACGCCGAGCTAGACGACGAATGGCGGGCTTGGTGATACCCTGGATGTTGTCACGAAGCACCTTACGATGCCGCTTGGCGCCACCCTTTCCAAGTCCCTTGCCTCCTTTGCCTCGTCCAGTCATGTTGTTGTGGTTGCTACTACAGGTGGTCCTGGTGTGGCTTCGCCCACGGTTTGGTGGGAGTAGGTGGCGTGCTGTGGACGCAGCGGTAGTATCGTTCATCCAAGGCCGTCCCTCCCTCTTGGAGGTGGGGCGTAGCTTGCGGATGACGCATGCGGCACTCGTGGCCAATGAGGTGGCCACTGAGGTGGAGAATGTCTGTATATAAGCCCGCCCGCCTGCCAGGCCGCCCACTTATCACATCGCTCCTGAACCAAGAAGACCTCTCAACAAGACCTCCTGCTGGACCCGGAACCTTGAAGACCGCCCTCTCCCTCGTGCCATTGTTGGCCATCTTCCCGGACCGGACCACCCACGACTGTCATCGCCCACAACAACTCACGAGCGTTCTCGGTTTATCGAGCATTAGCTTGCCCTCCCCACTGGTGGTGTGAGTGACCCACACTCCAGCTGGAGAGCAGTTATAGCGCGATATTCCCGGCGTGGTTTGAGCTCTTTTCCTTCTACTACCATTTTTCCTTTTTCGCTCTGGCCTAGGGACCTGCACCCTCAAAAGTGTATTCGTCCTGCGGTCCCCCCTGTAACTGTTCACCTCCCTCCCAGGAGATTGTGAACACGAAAGGGGGTCGGAGCAAACCCCTCCCCAGCCGAGTCTTTCCAGGAAAACCGTGATCGTGCGGGTCCACCTGGAAAGAGGGTAGCAATCCTTATCCTTCCCAAATAGGCACACTTAGCTCACGTCTATAAGTGAGCAGTCACATACACTAGGAAGTAGGCTTCCCCAATCGGGGCTCCGTGAGAGAAGCTCAGGAACCACTCTACGACCACCAGCTAGTGGGGAGTGCTGTAATTCCTTTGCTGTTTACTCAACCGGAATAGGTAGGATCTAAAACAACAACAACAACAACAACAACAACAACAACAACCCGGTTATGGAGCGCGTACGCCCTCCTAACCGCGATCCCCGCCTGAACCGCCAACCTGACGACCCGAACCACGACAGGCTTCGCACAGAGAAAGCAGACCAGTTACGCGCCTTCAACGAAGCCCTGAAAAGCAGGAACTCTGCCACCACCTCCAACAACTCCACCACCACCACCACCTCCACCACCACCACCACTGCTACCGCTACTGAGGACAACTGGACGAAGGTAGAAAATAAGAAACGCCGACGTGCCCTTTCGGGAAACGATTGCCGTCAAGCAGCCCCCAAGGCACCCATCACCACCACCAGCTCACCTCCAACGACACTGCCAAAATTCCGGATCACGAAAACGGACGCAAAAACAACATATGCCGCCGTCACAGAGATGGAAAAGCAAAACCCCCTGGCCAAGTTCTCAGTGCGGCCCAACCTAAAGGGGGAGATGATCGTTCACCCCAAAGACAAGAACTCCGCCACCACCCTCGACACTTACCTACAAAACACCACCACCATTACTTCAACCAAGCTAGACCCCGCCCAGAAACTGATGAAGTCGGTAGTCCTCCGGTACCCAAAGGAACTACCTCTCGAACCCCTGGAGAACCACCCGAAGATCCTAAAAGCCGAGAGATGCTCTCCCCTGTCCGACAAGACGGCCACCACGAAACAAGTCCTCATAACGCACTACCGCTCACCCCCCAGCACCATAGACCTCAAAACCTGGGGGATCTACGAAGTGAGGCCCTTCGTCCCAGAGCCCCTGCGATGCTTCAGATGCCAGAAATACGGGCACCATCAGACAAGGTGCACGTACAGGGAAATCTGCGCAGTCTGCGCACAGATGCACGGCACACAGTCCTGCCTCACCAAACTGAAAAATGGGGAAAAAATTGCCCCCAAGTGTGCCAACTGCGGGGGCAAACACCACGCCTGGAATCCTGGATGCTCCGAGAGAACAAAGAGGGTCCAGGCAAACCGACCAGCAGCAAGACCGGCCCCCACCGCCCACACACCAGCCCCACCAAGTACCTTCGTGTGGGGAACCCAAAGGCCCAAACAACAAAGACAACCTCCTCAGCCAGTCAACACCCAAAGTGCAGCCCAGTTTCCTGGCCTCACTACAGCCACACCTCAGCCACCCAAGCAGCAGAGAACGACAACCACGAGAAAGACAAAAGAAGCACACACCAAGGCACCAGAAGGAATGATACACATATCAGACCTAGCCAATGTACTGACGACCTTCGCGGAGGGCCTAGCCGGACTACTGGGCCACAAGATCCAACCCACACAGCTCCAAATACTCATGGGGAGCGTCCTCGGGCAAGTCGCCACAGCTCCAGCCACCCCAGTGGAGGAAGCCACGCCGGTCCGCACACGAGTAACAGCCGAGGTACACTCTACACCGAAGAAGGCCACCAGAGAACCCAAGACACCGACAGCTCCCAAGATACCGACAGCTCCCAGAAAGAAACTGGACGTTTCAACTCCCCTGAACCGAACCACGGCCCAGAAGGCAAAAACCACAGAACACGAAGACATGGACCTGATTCAGTTGGAATCGAACTTGGACATCTCCATCGAGGACCACCAGAAGTCCCCGATGAAACAGTGGTGGAAAACGTCAGCACCCTGAACATCCTAACATGGAATGCCCAGGGCATCAAAAACAAGAAACACCTCCTACAAGAAGCAGCAGCCAAGGACAAGCTTGACATCATACTCCTACAAGAAACACTTCTACAAGAACACCACTGTTTCAAATTCAGCGGTTACAAGACATACAGGAGGCATTTCACGCAGGCGTCAATAAGAGGATGTATGATCTTGGTCAAGTCAAGCATACCCTCCGCCGATGTCACGCAGCAATTTCCATGTGGGGAAAACATCGAGACACAGGCCGTCAAAGTAACCCTCCAAGAACGGGAATTAACTGTTCACAACATCTACAAGAACCCAAGGGGCTCACTGAGGTTACTCAATTATTTGCTTCGGCCGCTGACCACGCCACACTCATAGGAGGGGATTTCGACGCACATCATCCCTTCCTAAGCTCGGCAAGCCCCACAAATGAAGACGGCCTACACCTATACACCACCTTTCAAGATACACCCGAGATCTGCCTCCTGAACACTGGAGAGCCCACCCACACTAGGGGAGGAAGGCTAGATCTAACCTTCGTCTCCAGTGCACTACAGCCTTCGGCCTCCTGGCAGATACACCCCACGCTGACCAGTGACCACTTCGCCACCCTAACAACGCTGAAGGCGAACAAACTCCCCACTCCACCCCCCCCGAGATGGAGATACAACACTCAAAAGGCAGACTGGGGACTCTTCAAGAAACACCTGGCTAAGTGGCGCGAAAAATCACAGCCGGCCGGCGCAGCACCCACATCAAGACAGTACAAGGATTACTGGTACTACTGGCCCAGGGTGAAAGAAAACCACAGAGTGAACATGGCCCGAAGAAACTACAGGAGACATCCCACGGAAACAAACAGACACCTCCTGCAAGTCACAGTTAAGGATACCAGGGAAGAGAAGGAAGAAATCAAAAGCGTAAGCTGGATCAAGTGGTGCTCCGAACTGAACGAGCACACCTCCCTCGGCAAAATGTGGGCCCAGATCCGAAGGGCATCTGGGAAGGCAACACCACCACCACCAACCCATCCCAACCCAGAAGAGGAAGCCGAGAGACTTGCAAAACTGTTCTCTGACCGAGCAGCAACGAAGAACCTCCCGAGACAGGCGGAGGAGACACAACGGCGTCTGCGACAGGTCAGACTCCAGATGATCGAAGAGGCCTGCAACAGTGAAGATGACACTGACAGACCATTCAACCAGCAAGAACTCCAGAAGTCGCTAAAACGAAGCAAGGATACAGCTCCAGGGGCCGACAGGATAACCTACTCCATGCTCTCTCATGCCGGTACAGCCGGACACGAGGCTCTGCTGCAAGCCATCAATGCCTCGTGGACAGCACAAAGACTCCCACCGGAATGGAAGAAGGCAGATATACAGCCCATTCCGAAGCCCAGAGAACCAGACAAGCCGAGGCCCATCTCCCTCCTCAGCTGCATAGCGAAGACCGGAGAAAGAATGGCTCTCAACCGACTCAAGTGGAAAGTAGGCAGCCCACACCCTCACATCTTTGCTTACACCGAGAACACCGGCACAGGCAACAACATCGCCGAGATACTCAGCACAGTGGACAACAAACCAGCTCTGGTGGTCTTCCTCGACCTGGAGAAAGCCTTCGAACTAGCAAATCCTCTGGCCATTACAACTACGCTCGCAAAAAAAGGCGTCAAAGGAAGGTTGCTGGGTGGATCCAGAACTACCTCACACAGAGAGAAGCACGAGTACGCTTTCAGGGAGCAACCTCAAGCTACAGGGTCCATGAAAACGGAACCCCACAAGGAGGCATCCTCAGTCCAATGCTGTTCAACGTCCTGATGGAAAATCTAGTCAAACTTCCCTTCAGACAAACAGCCAAGCTCCTATGCTATGCAGACGACTTACAGCTTATAGTAAGAGGATCGAACAGACTAGCCAACACGCAACACGCACTCCAACTTATAGAAGAGGAGTGCAACAGACTTGGACTCAAGATAAATCTAGCCAAGTCGAAAGCGATGGCCATCTGCACAGACACACCAGACAAGACGCTCTCCATACAAAACACGCCGGTAGTCTGGACCAACGCCCACCAGTGTCTTGGAATCTGGTTTGACCAGAAACTCACCTTCAAGCCGCAACTCGAGAATCTCAGGCACAGGACGAAGAGCAGACACAATATAATGAGGTCGCTCACCAGCAAATCCGCAGGAGCAAACCTTCATGTGCTCAAAGCCTACTACACAGCCGCCATCAGATCGCTGGTAGATTACAGTGCTCCAGCACTCATTGGACTGAGAGAAGACCAAATAGCTAAGCTAGAAGTCATTCAAAACAATGCTCTCAGGACCATGCTCGGAGCACCCATGTGGACCAGAATTAGCAATCTGCAAATGGAAACCGAGCTACCACCCCTGGCAGTACGAGTCAAGCAGGTGACAGCCGGTCTCCTCGCCAAAATCTGCAGAGCAGACAAGCCCACAGCTGCCAAGATTCGAATCAGTGCCTCCCTCCACCTCGACCACAGAGTGCGAGGGGCCACCTGGTCGCACGAGGCAAGCGAGGTCATCCGACACCTGCAAGCAGAAACACTCGTCAAGAACAACCAAGACACACGAGACAATGGTTACACCGTTCCTCCACCATGGAGCCCTCCACCAGCCACACTCAAATTCACCGACCTCGGCGACAGTAAAGCCAACCTCCAGAAGGAGGACCTCAAAAAAATATCTCTCCAAGCCATAGCCACCGAGACACCGGCTGATGCAGCACCATACTTCACAGACGGCTCGGTGGACCCAAAACATCACAGATCCGGAGCGGCCTTCTACACCCAAGGTCAGACCCTCCAATGGAGACTTTCCAATGACTGCTCCACCCTACAAACAGAACTGGTAGCAATCTCAAAGGCCCTACAACACGCTGCAACACAACACAACAAGTCCATCATAATTCACACGGACTCGAAATCGGCCATGCAGGCGCTGCAACACAGTCAACCAAGAGACAACGTCCACATCATCACCTCGATCCTCGCACAGCTACAGGAATTCCAAAGCCAAAACCGACTAGTCGTCTTACACTGGATTCCCAGTCATGTAGGGATCGGAGGAAACGACGTGGCAGACGAAGCAGCCAAGGCAGCTACACGCTCCAGTAGCGTACACATCCAAGTTCCAGCAAGTGTGCAACAGATCAAGAATCACCTCAGAAAGACTACCAAGCTCCACATCAAAAAGAGCTTCCTTCACGCACTCAACGCTGGTTCCCAATCAGCCAAATGGTACCTGGCGGCCACAAAAGGGGAACCACCTTTCGCAGACAAGAAAACTCCAAGACAAACCCAAGTCAGCCTTCACCGACTACGACTAGGGTACAAGTGTTCCTGGCAGATGATCGGAAACGACGTCATGGAATGCACCTACTGTCAGGAGCCAGCAGCCAACCCACTTGAACACTATCTCCTCGATTGCGAGGTCACACAAAGCCTCCGAGACAGAACTCAAATCTCCCAAGAAACACACACAACACCAGCGGCCACTCTAACCCGAAAGGCCCACACAGACCACATTCACCACCTACTCCGGGTCATCACACGATACCCACCACCCAGATAGCTTAGAAAGCATCCTCTCCCAGCAAGTGCGGACCCCAGTTTCGGGGGGCGCGCCACTCCGAGGCTGACCACGTCCAAGAGTGGGGGCCGGTGGTAAGCGTCCACCGATCGGGGGTCCGCTCACACTTGCAACCTGCAGTATCCCTCCAATCTGCAGGTGGGACCACCTCCAATCCCAATCCGGTCTGGCTGCTCCTGGAGCTCCAGCCGGAACCACCAAACGGGCCGCCTATAGGCAAAGGCCCGTGTCGGACTACGGTCCGACAATCTATACAACAACAACAAAACAACCGGGCCGCCCGTATTGACTATTTCGTCGTCGAGATGGCCCGTACTAAACAGACTACCCGCAAGTCCACTGGAGGCAAGGCTCCACGGAAGCAGCTTGCCACCAAGGCAGCTCGCAAGTCCGCCCCAGCCACCGGTGGTGTCAAGAAGCCC
>NW_024716608.1:0-24770 GCF_018991925.1 Homarus americanus | reverse complement strand
GTCCCCTGGTCGAGTATAGCAAAGGGCCCTGATCAGGTAAAGACAAAGTCCCTGTTCGAGTATAGCAAAAAAGTCCCCTGATCGAGTATAACAAAGTCCCCTGGTCCAATATAACAAAGTCCCCTAATCGAGTAGAACAAATCCCCTGATCGAGTATAACAAAGTCTCCAGGCCAAGAATATCAAAGTCCCCATATTGAGCATAAAAACGTCCCCTGATCGATTATAACATAGTCCCATGATCGAGTAAGACAAAGTCCCCTGATCGAGTATAACAAAGTCCCTGATCGAGTATAGAAAAGCCCCCTAGAAGAGTATAACAAAGTCCCCTGATCGAGTATAACATATCCCCTGATCGAGTATAACAAAGTCCCTAGTGGAGTATAACAAAGTCCCCTGGTCGAGTATAACAAAGTTTTTTAATCGAGTATAACAAAGTCCCCTGATCATAGTATAACAAAGCCCCCTGGACGAGTATAACAAATTCCCCTGATCGAGTATAACAAAGTCCCCTGATCGAGTATAACAAAGTCCCCTGGTCCAGTATAACAAATTCCCCTGATCGAGTATAACAAAGTCCCCTGATCGAGTATAACAAAGTCCCCAGATCGAGCATAACAAAGTCCCCTGACCGAGTATATCAAAGGACCCTGGTCGAGTATAACAAAGCCTACATATCCTAGTATAACAAAAACCCCTGGACGAGTATAACAAACTCCCCTCATCGAGTATAACAAATTCCCCTGATCGAGTATAACAAAGTCCCCTGGACGAGTATAACAAAGTCCCCTTATCCTAGTATAACAAAACCCCCTGGACGAGTATAACAAAGTCCCCTGATCGAGTATAACAAAGTCCTCAGATCGAGCATAACAAATTCCCCTGATCGATTATAATAAAGTCCCCTGGTCGATCATAACAAAGGGCCCTGATCGAGTAAGACAAAGTCCCCTGATCGAGTATAATAAAGACCCCTGATCCAAGTATAACAAAGCCCACTGGACGAGTATAACAAAGACACCTGAACCGAGTATAACAAAGTCCCCTGATCGAGTATAACATATTCCCTGATCGAGTATAACAATGTCCCTGTTGGAGTATAACAAAGTCCCCTGGTCGAGTATAACAAAGTATTCTAATCGAATATAACAAAAGCCCCTGGTCGAGTATAACAAAGTTTTCTAATCGAGTATAACAAAGGCCCCTGGTCGAGAATAACAAAGTCCTCTGATCAAGTATAACAAAGTCCGTTGATCGAGTATAACAAAGTCCCCTAATCAAGTATAAGAAAGTCCCCTGATCGAGTATAACAAAGTCCCCTGATCGATTATACATATCCCCTGATCGAGTATAACAGAGTCCTCTGGTCGAGTATAACAAAGTACCCTAATCGAGTATAACAAAGTCCCCTGGTCGAGTATAACAAAGTCCCTGATCGAGTATAACAAAGGCCCCTCATCGAGTATAGCAAAGTCCATTGGTCATATATAGGAAAGTCCACTGATCGAGTATGACAAAGTCCCCTGATCAAGTATGAAAAAGTCGCCTAATCAAGTATAACAAAGTCCCCTGATCGGGTATAACAAAGTCCCCTGGTCAAGTGTAACAAAGTTTTCTAATCGAGTATAACAAAGTTCCCTGGTCGAGTATAACAAAGTCCTCTGATTAAGTATAACAAAGTCCTTTGATCGAGTATAACAAAGTCCCCTAATCAAGTATAACAAAGTCCCCTGATTGAGTATAACAAAGTCCCCTGATCGAGTATAACATATCCCCTGATCGAGTATAAGAAAGTCCCTGGTGGAGTATAACAAAGTCCCCTGGTCGAGTAAAACAAAGTTTTCTAACCGAGTATAACAAAGTCCCCTGATCCTAGTATAACAAAGCCCCCTGGACGAGTATAACAAATTCCCCTGATCGAATATAACAAAGTCCCCTGATCGAGTATAACAAAGCCCCCTGGTCCAGTATAACAAAGTCCCCTGATCGAGCATAACATATCCCCTCATCGAGTATAACAAAGTCTCCTGGCCCAGTATAACAAAGTCCCCTGATCGAGTATAACATATCCCCTCATCGAGTATAACAACGTCCCCTGGTCCAGTATAACAAAGTCCCCTGATCGAGTATAACATATCCCCTCATCGAGTATAACAACGTCTCCTGGCGCAGTATAACAAAGCCGTCAGATCGAGCATAACAAAGTCCCCTGATCGATTATAATAAAGTCCCTGATCGATTATATAAGGGCCCTGATCGAGTAAGACAAAGTCCCTGATCCGGTGTAACAAGTCCCTGATCCTGAGTATAACAGAGGCCCACTGGATGAGTATGGCAAAGACACCTGGACGAGTATAACAACGTCCTTGATCCGGAGTATAACACTTATCCCTGATGCGAGGTATAACAAAGTCCTGGTGGAGTATAACAAAAGTCCCCTGGTCGGGTATAACAAAGTCCCTGTTAGAGTCTAACGTGCTCCTTGTCGAGTATAACAAATTCCCTTATCGAATATAACAAAGTCCCCTTATCGAGTATAACAAAGTCCCCTGATCGAGTATAACAAAGGCCTCTGGTCGAGTATAACAAAGTCCGCTGATCGAGTATAACAAAAGTCCCCTGATCGAGTATAACAAAGTCTAGTGGCCCAGTTTAACAAAGTCCCCAGATCGAGCATAACAAAGTCCCCTAATCGATTATATCAAAGTCCCCTGGTCGAGTATAACAAAGGGCGCTGATCGAGTACAACATATCCCCTGATCGAGTATAACAGAGTCCCTGGTGGAGTATAACAAAGTCCCCTGGTCGAGTGTAACAAAGTTTACTAATCGAGAATAACAAAGGCCCCTGGTCGAGTATAACAATGTTTTCTAATCGAGTACAACAAAGGCCCCTGGTCGAGTATAACAAAGTCCTCTGATTAAGTATAACAAAGTCCTTTGATCGAGTATAACAAAGTCCCCTAATCAAGTATAACAAAGTCCCCTGATCGAGTATAACAAAGTCCCCTGATCGAGTATAACATATCCCCTGATCGAGTATTTCAAAGTCCTCTGGTCGAGTATAACAAAGTCTCCTGATCGAGTATAACAAAGTCCCCTGGTGGAGTATCCCTAAGTCCCTGATCGAGTATAACAAAGGGCCCCTCATCGAGTATAGTAAAGTCCATTGGTCAAATATAGGAAAGTCCACTGATCGAGTATGACAAAGCCCCTGATCAAGTATGAAAAAGTCGCCTGGTCGAGTGTAACAAAGTCCCCTGATCGGGTATAACAAAGTCCCCTGGTCGAGTATAGCAAAGTCCCCTGGTCGAGTAAAACAAAGCCCCCTCATCGAGTATAACAAAGGCCCCTAATCGAATATAACAAAGTCCCCTGATTGAGTATAACAAAGTCCCCTGATTGAGTATAACAAAGTCCTGTGGTTGAGTATAACAAAGTCCCCTGATCAAGTATAACATATCCCCTGGTCGAGTATAACAAAGTCCTCTGGTCGAGTATAAAAAAGTCCCCTGATCGAGTATAACAAAGTCCCCTGATCAAGTATAACAAAGGCTCCTCATTGAGTATAACAAAGTCCATTGGTCAGGTATAAAAAAGTCCCCTGGTCGAGTATAACAAAGTCCCCTAATCGAGTATAACAAAGTCCTCAGGTCGAGTATAAAAAAGTCCCCTGATCGAGTATAACAAAGTCCCCTGCTCGAGTATAACAAAGTCCCCTGATCGAGTATAACAAAGGGCCCTCATCGAGTATAACAAAGTCCATTGGTCAAGTTTAAAAAAGTCCACTGGTGGAGTATCACTAAGTCCCTGATCGAGTATAACAAAGGGCCCCTCATCGAGTATAGTAAAGTCCATTGGTCAAATATAGGAAAGTCCATTGATCGAGTATGACAAAGTGCCCTGATCAAGTATGAAAAAGTCGCCTGGTCGAGTGTAACAAAGTCCCATGATCGTGCATAACAAAGTCTCCTGGTCGAGTATAGCAAGTCCCCTCATCAAGTATTACAAAGCCTCCTGATCGAGTATAACAAAGTCCCCTGATCAAGTATAACAAAGCCCCTTGCTCGAGTATAAGAAAGTCCCCTGATCGAGTATAACAAAGTCTCCTGATCGAGTATAACAAAGGCCCCTCATCGAGTCCAAAAAAGGCCCCTAATCGAGTATAACAAAGTCCCCTGATCTAGTATAACAAAGGCCTCTGATCGAGTATAACAAAGGCCCGTGTTCGACTCTAACATTAAGTCCCCTTATCGAGTATTACAAATTCCCCTTATCGAGTATAACAAAGTCCCCTGATCGAGTATAACAAAGGCCTCTGGTCGAGTATAACAAAGTCCCCTGGGTCGAGTACCTAAAAGTTCCCTGGCCCAGTATAACAAAATCCCCATATCGAGCATAACAAAGTCCCCTGATCGATTATAACAAAGTCCCCTGGTCGAGTATAGCAAAGGGCCCTGATCGAGTAAGACAAAGTCCCCTGTTCGAGTATAACAAAGTCCCCTGATCGAGTATAACAAAGTCCCCTGGTCCAGTATAACAAAGTCCCCTAATCGAGTAGAACAAATCCCCTGATCGAGTATAACAAAGTCTCCAGGCCAAGAATATCAAAGTCCCCATATTGAGCATAAAAACGTCCCCTGATCGATTATAACAATGTCCCATGATCGAGTAAGACAAAGTCCCCTGATCGAGTATAACAAAGTCTCTGATCGAGTATAGATAAGCCCCCTAGAAGATTATAACAAAGTCCCCTGATCGAGTATAACATATCCCCTGATCGAGTATAACAAAGTCCCTAGTGGAGTATAACAAAGTCCCCTGGTCGAGTATAACAAAGTTTTTTAATCGAGTATAACAAAGTCCCCTGATCATAGTATAACAAAGCCCCCTGGACGAGTATAACAAATTCCCCTGATCGAGTATAACAAAGTCCCCTGATCGAGTATAACAAAGTCCCCTGGTCCAGTATAACAAATTCCCTGATCGAGTATAACATATCCCCTGATCGAGTATAACAAAGTCTTCTGGCCCAGTATAACAAAGTCCCCAGATCGAGCATAACAAAGTCCCCTGACCGAGTATATCAAAGGCCCCTGGTCGAGTATAACAAAGCCCCCATATCCTAGTATAACAAAACCCCCTGGACGAGTATAACAAACTCCCCTCATCGAGTATAACAAATTCCCCTGATCGAGTATAACAAAGTCCCCTGGACGAGTATAACAAAGTCCCCTTATCCTAGTATAACAAAACCCCCTGGACGAGTATAACAAAGTCCCCTGATCGAGTATAACAAAGTCCTCAGATCGAGCATAACAAATTCCCCTGATCGATTATAATAAAGTCCCCTGGTCGATCATAACAAAGGGCCCTGATCGAGTAAGACAAAGTCCCCTGATCGAGTATAACAAAGTCCCCTGATCCAAGTATAACAAAGCCCACTGGACGAGTATAACAAAGACACCTGAACCGAGTATAACAAAGTCCCCTGATCGAGTATAACATATTCCCTGATCGAGTATAACAATGTCCCTGTTGGAGTATAACAAAGTCCCCTGGTCGAGTATAACAAAGTATTCTAATCGAATATAACAAAAGCCCCTGGTCGAGTATAACAAAGTTTTCTAATCGAGTATAACAAAGGCCCCTGGTCGAGAATAACAAAGTCCTCTGATCAAGTATAACAAAGTCCGTTGATCGAGTATAACAAAGTCCCCTAATCAAGTATAACAAAGTCCCCTGATCGAGTATAACAAAGTCCCCTGATCGAGTATACATATCCCCTGATCGAGTATAACAGAGTCCTCTGGTCGAGAATAACAAAGTACCCTGATCGAGTATAACAAAGTCCCCTGGTCGAGTATAACAAAGTCCCTGATCGAGTATAACAAAGGCCCCTCATCGAGTATAGCAAAGTCCATTGGTCATATATAGGAAAGTCCACTGATCGAGTATGACAAAGTCCCCTGATCAAGTATGAAAAAGTCGCCTAATCAAGTATAACAAAGTCCCCTGATCGGGTATAACAAAGTCCCCTGGTCGAGTATAAAGCAAAAGTCCCTGGTCAAGTAAAACAAAGCCCCCTCATCGAGTATAACAAAGGCCCCTAATCGAATATAACAAAGTCCACTGATTGAGTATAACAAAGTCCCCTGATTGAGTATAACAAAGTCCTCTGGTTGAGTATAACAAAGTCCCCTGATCAAGTATAACATATCCCCTGGTCGAGTATAACAAAGTCCTCTGGTCGAGTATAAAAAGTCCCCTGATCGAGTATAACAAAGTCCCCTGGTCGTGTATAACAAAGTCCCCTGATCGAGTATAACAAAAGGCCCCTCATTGAGTATAACAAAGTCCATTGGTCAAGTATAAAAAAGTCCTTTGGTCGAGTATAACAAAGTCCCCTAATCGAGTATAACAAATTCCTCTGGTCGAATATAAAAAAGTCCCCTAATCGAGTATAACAAAGTCCCCTGCTCGAGTATAACAAAGTCCCCTGATCGAGTATAACAAAGGGCCCTCATCCAGTATAACAAAGTCCATTGGTCAAGTATAAAAAAGTCCCCTGGCCGAGTATAACAAAGTCCCCTGATCGTGCAAAACAAAGTCCCCTCATCAAGTATAACAAAGCCCCCTGCTCGAGTATAAGTAAGTCCCCTGATGGAGTATAACAAAGTCTTCTGATCGAGTATAACAAAGATCCTCATCGAGTCCAAAAAGGCCCCTAATCGAGTATAACAAAGATCCCTGATCTAGTATAACAAAGGCCTCTGGTCGAGTATAAAAAGGCCCCTCATCGAGTATAACAAAGTCCCCTGATCGATTATAACAAAGCCGCCTAATCGAGTATAACAAAGTCCCCTGGTCGAGTATAACAAAGTCCCCTGTTCGAGTCTAACATTAAGTCCCCTTATCGAGTATAACAAATTCCCCTTATCGAGTATAACAAAGTCCCCTTATCGAGTATATCAAAGTCCCCTGATAGAGTATAACAAAGGCCTCTGGTCGAGTATAACAAAGTCCCCTGATCGAGTATAACAAAAGTCCCCTGATCGAGTATAACAACGTTTCGTGGCCCAGTTTAACAAAGCCCCCAGATCGAGCATAACAAAGTTCCCTAATCGATTATAACAAAGTCCCCTGGTCGAGTATAACAAAGGGCCCTGATCGAGTAAGACAAAGTCCCCTGATCAAGCATAACAAAGTCCACTGATCCTAGTATAACAAAGCCTCCTGGACGAGTATAACAAAGTCCCCTGAACCGAGTATAACAAAGTCCTTTGATCGAGTATAAAAAGTCCCATAATCAAGTAAAACAAAGTCCCCTGATCGAGTATAACAAAGTCCCCTGATCGAGTATAACATATCCTCTGATCGAGTATAACAAAGTCCTCTCGTCGAGTATAACAAAGTCCCCTGATAGAGTATAACAAAGGCCCCTCATCAAGTATAGCAAAGTCCATTGGTCAAATATAGGAATGTCCACTGATCGAGTATGACAAAGTCCCCTGATCAAGAATAAAAAAGTCCCCTGGTCGAGTATAACAAAGTTCCCTGATCGAGTATAACAAAGTCCCCTGGCTTCGTATAACAAAGTCCCCAGATCGAGCATAACAAAGTCCCCTGACCGAGTATAACAAAGACCTCTGGTCGAGTATAACAAAGTCCCCTGGTCGAGAATAACAAAGTCCCCTGATCCTAGTATAACAAAGCCCCCTTGACGAGTATAACAATGTCCCCTGATCAAGTATAACAAAGTCCCCTGATCGAGTATAACAAAGTCCCCTGGTCCACTATAACAAAGTCCCCTCATCGAAGATAACATATCCCCTCTTCGAGTATAACAACGTCTCCTACCGCAGTATAACAAAGTCCTCAGATCGAGCATAACAAAGTCCCCTGGTCTAGTATAACATATCCCCTGGTCGAGTATAACAAAGTCGCCTCATCGAGTATAACAAAAGTCCCCTGATCGAGTATAACAAAGTCCCCTGATCGAGTACAAAAAAGTCCCCTGGCCCAGAATAACAAAGTCCCCATATCGAGCATAACAAAGTCCCCTGATCGATTATAACAAAGTCCCCTGGGCGAGTATAGAAAAGGGCCCTAATCGAGTAAGACAAAGTCCCCTGATCGAGTATAACAAAGTCCCCTGATCGAGTATAAAAAAGCCCCCTAGACGAGTATATTAAAGCCCCCTGATCGAGTATAACAAAGTCCCCTGATCGAGTATACCAAAGTCCCCTGGTCCAGTATAACAAAGTCCCCTGATCGAGTAGAACATATCCCCTCATCGAGTATAAAAAAGCCCCCTAGACAAGTATATTAAAGTCCCCTGATCGAGAATAACAAAGTCCACTGTTCCAGTATAACAAAGTCCCCTGATGGAGTATAACAAAGTCCTCTGCACGAGTATAACAAAGTCGCCAGATCGAGTACAACAAAAGCCCCTCATCGAGTATAACAAAGTCCATTGGTCAAGTATAAAAAAGTCCCCTGGTCGAGTATAACCTAAGACTCCTGATCGAGAATAACAAAGTCCCCTGGTCGAGTATAGCAAATTCCCCTGATCGAGTATAACACAGCCCCCTTCTCGAGTATAAGAAAGCCCCCTGGTCGAGTATAACAAAGACCCCTGGTCGAGTATGACACAGCCCCCATCTCGAGTATAAGAACGCCCCCTGATCGAGTATAACAAAGACCCATCATCGAGTCCAAACAAGGCCGCTAATCGAGTATAACAAAGTCCCCTGATCTGGTATAACAAAGGCCCCTGATCGAGTATAACAAAGGCCCCTCATCGAATATAACAAAGTCCCCTGATCGAGTATAACAAAGCCGCCTAATCGAGTATATCAAAGTCCCCTGGTCGAGTCTAACAAAGGCCCCTGGACGAGTATAACAAAGTCCCCTGATCGAGTATAACAAAAGTCCCTTGATCGAGTATAACAAAGTCCCCAGATCGAGTCTAACAAAGGCCTCTCATCTAGTATAACAAAGTCCATTGGTCAAGTATAAAAAAGTCCCCTGATCGAGTATAATAAAGTCCCCTGATCGAGTATAACAAAGCCCCCTTATCGAGTATAATAAATTCCCCTAATCGAGTATAACAATGGGCCCTGGTCGAGAATAACAAAGCCCCCTGATCGAGTATAACAAAAGTCCCCTAATCGAGTATAACAAACTCCCCTGATCGGGTATAAAAAAGTCCCCTGGTTCAGTATAACACAGTCCCCTGATCAAGTACAAAAAAGTCCCCTGGCCCAGTGTAAAAAAGTACCCATATCGAGCAAAACAAAGTCCCATGATCGATTATAACAAAGTCCCCTGGTCGAGTATAGCAAAGGGCCCTGATCGAGTTGGACAAAGTCCCCTGATCGAGTATTACAAAGTCCCTTGATCGTGTATAAAAAAGACCCCTAGACGAGAATAACAAAGTCCCCTGATCGAGTATAACAAAGTCCCCTGATCGAGTGTAACAAAGTCCCCTGGTCCAGTATAACAAAGTCCCCTGATCGAGTATAACATATCCCCTGATCGAGTATAACAAAGTCTCCAGGCCCAGTATAACAAAGTCCACAGATCGAGCATAACAAAGTCCCCTGATCGATTATAACATATCCCCTGATCGAGTATAACAAAGTCTCCAGGCCCAGTATAACAAAGTCCACAGATCGAGCATAACAAAGTCCCCTGATCGATTATGACAAAGTCACCCAGACAGAGTATAACAAAGTCCCCTGGTCGAGAATAACAAAGTCCCCTGATCCTAATATAACAAATCCCCTGGACGAGTATAACAAAGTCCCCTGGTCCAGTATAACAGAGTCCCCTGATCGAGTATAACAAAGTATCCTGGTCCAGTATAACAAAGTCCCCTGATCGAGTATAACATATCCCCTCATCGAGGATAACAATGTCTCCTGGCGCAGTATAACAAAGTCCCCAGATCGAGCATAACAAAGTCCCCTGATCGATTATAACAAAGTCCCCTGGTCGAGTATAACAAAGGGCCCTCATCGTGTAAGACAAAGTACCCTGATCGAGTATAACAAAGACCCCTGATCCTAGTATAACAAAGCCCAATGGACGAGTATAACAAAGACTCCTGAACCGAGCATAACAAAGTCCCCTCATCGAGTATAACATATCCCCTGGTCGAGTATAACATAGTCCCTGGTGGAGTATAACAAAGTCCCCTGGTCGAGTATAACAAAGTTTTCTAATCGAGTATAACAGAGGCCCCTGGTCGAGTATAACATATCCCCTGATCGAATATACCAAAGTCGTCTGCTCGAGTATAAGAAAGTCACCTGATCGAGTATAACAAAGTCCAATGGTCGAGTATAACAAAGCCCCTCATCGAGTATAACAAAGGCCCCTAATCGAGTATAACAAAGTCCCCTGATTGAGTATAACAAAGTCCCCTGATCGAGTATAACAAAGTCCTCTTGTTGAGCATAACAAAGTCCCCTGGTCAAGTATAGCAAAGTCCCCTGATCGAGTATAACAAACCCTCCTCATCGAGTATAACAAAGTCCCCTGATCGAGTATAACACAGCCCCCTGCTCGAGTATAAGAAAGTCCCCTGATCAAGTATAACAAAGTCCCCTGATCGAGTATAACAAAGGCCCCTGATCGAGTCCAAAAAGGCCCCTCATCGAGTATAACAAAGTCCCCTGATCTAGTATAACATAGGCCCCTTGATCGAGTATAACAGAGGCCCCTATCGAGTATAACAAAGTTCCTGACGAGTCAAGAAGCCGCCTAATCGAGTATAAAGCCCCTGATCGAGTATAACACAGCCCCCTGCTCGAGTATAAGAAAGTCCCCTGATCAAGTATAACAAAGTCCCCTGATCGAGTATAACAAAGGCCCCTGATCGAGTCCAGAAAAGGCCCCTCATCCAGTATAACAAAGTCCCCTGATCTAGTATAACACAGGCCCCTGATCGAGTATAACAAAGGCCCCGCATCGAGTATAACAAAGTTCCCTGATCGAGTATAACAAAGCCTTCTAATCGAGTATAACAAAGTCCCCTGGTCGAGTATAACAAAGTCCCCTGTTCGAGTCTAACAAAGTCCCCTTATCGAGTATAACAAATTCCCCTTATCGAGTATTACAAAGACCCCTTATCGAGTATAACAAAGTCTGGTGATCGAGTATAAGAAAGGCCCCTGGTCGAGTATAACAAAGTCCCCTGATCGAGTATAGCAAAGGTCCCCTGATCGAGTATAACAAAGTCCCCTGATCGAGTATAAAAGAGTCCCTGATCGAGTATACCAAAGTCCCCTAATCGATTATAACAAAGTCCCCTGGTCGAGTATAACTTAGTCCTCTTTTTGAGTCTAACAAAATCCGGTGATTGACTATAACAAAGGCCCCTGGTCGAGTATAACAAAGTCCCTTGATCGAGTATAACAAAGCCCCCTGGACGAGTATAACAAAGTCCCCTGATCGATTATAACAAAGTCCCCTGGTCGAGTATAACAAAGTCCATTGGTCAAGTATAAAAAAGTCCCCTGGTCGAGTATAACAAAGTCCCCAAATCGAGTATAACAAAGGCCCCTCATCGAGTATAACAAAGTCCATTGGTCAAGTATAAAATAGTCCCCTTGTCGAGTATAACAAATTCCTTGATCGAGTATAACAAAGTCCCCTGATCGAGTATAACATATCCCCTCATCGAGTATAGCAACGTCTCCTGGGGCAGTATAACAAAGACCCCAGATCGAGCATAACAAAGTCCCCTGATCGATTATAACAAAGTCCCCTGGTCGAGTATAACAAAGGGCCCTCATCGAGTAAGACAAAGTCCATTGATCGAGTATAACAAAGTCCCCTGATCCTCGTATAACAAAGCCCACTGGACGAGTATAACAAAGACCCCTGAACCGAGTATAAGAAACTCCCCTGATCTAGTATAACAAAGGCCCCTGATCGAGTATAACAAAGGTCCCCTAATCGAGTATAACAAAGTCCCCTGATCGAGTATAAAAAAGTCCCTGATCGAGTATACCAAAGTCCCCTGATCGATTATAACAAAGTACCCTGGTCGAGTACAACTTAGTCCTCTGTTTGAGTCTAACAAAATCCGGTGATCGACTATAACAAAGTATAACAAAGTCCCCTGTTCGAGTCTAACAAAGTCCCCTTATCGAGTATAACAAATTCCCCTTATCAAGTATTACAAAGACTCCTTATCGAGTATAACAAAGTCCGGTGATCGAGTATAACAAAGGCCCCTGGTCGAGTATAACAAAGTCCCCTGATCGAGTATAACAAAGGTCCCCTGATCGAGTATAACTAAGTCCCCTGATCGAGTATAAAAAAGTCCCCTGGCCCAGTATAACAAAGTCCCCATATCGAGTATAACAAAGTCCCCTTATCGATTATATCAAAGTCCCCTGGTCGAGTATAGCAAAGGGCCCTAATCGAGTAAGACAAAGTCCCCTGATCGAGTATAACAAATTCCTCTTATCGAGTATAACAAAGTCCCCTTATCGAGTATAACAAAGACCCCTGAACCGAGTATAACAAACCTTATCGAGTATAACAAAGTCCCCTGATCGAGTATAACAAAAGTCCCCTGATCGAGTATAACAAAGTTCCCTGATCGGGTATAAAAAAGTCCCCTGGTCCAGTATAACAAAGTCCCCTGATCGAGTATAACAAAGGCCCCTGGACGAGTATAACAACGTCCCCTGATCGAGTATAACAAAGTCCCTTGGTCGAGTATAACAAAGTTTTCTTATCGAGTATAACAAAGGCCCCTGGTCGAGTATAACAAAGTCCTCTGATCGAGTATAACAAAATTCCCCTGATCGAGTATAACAAAGTCCCTTAATCAAGTATAGCAAAATCCCCTCATCGAGTATAACATATCCCCTGATCGAGTATAAAAAAGTCCTCTGAACGAGTATAACAAAGTCCATTGATCGAGTATAACAAAGTCCCCTGGTCGAGTATAACAAAGTCCCCTGATCGAGGATAACCAAAGCCCCTCATCGGGTTATAACAAAGTCCCATGATTGAGTATAACAAAGTCCCCTGATCGAGTATAACAAAGTCCTCTGGTTGAGTATTACAAAGTCCCCTGATCAAGTATAATATAACCCCTGATCGCGTAAAACAAAATTCCCCTGATCGAGTATGACAAAGTCCCTTGATTAATTTTAAAAAAGTCCCCTGGTTGAGTATAACAAAGTTCCTTGATCGAGTATAACAAAGTCCCCTGGTCGCGTATTACAAAGCCCCCTCATCGAGCATAACAAGGGCCCCTAATCGAGTATAACAAAGTCCCCTGATTGAGTATAAAAAAGTCCCCTGATCGAGTATAACAAAGTCCTCTGGTTGAGTATAACAAAGTCCCCTGATCGAGTATAACATATCCCCTGATCGAGTATAACAAAATTCCCCTGATCGAGTATGACAAAGTCCCTTGATTAATTTTAAAAAAGTCCCCTGGTTGAGTATAACAAAGTTCCTTCATCGAGTATAACAAAGTCCCCTGGTCGCGTATTACAAAGCCCCCTCATCGAGCATAACAAGGGCCACTAATCGAGTATAACAAAGCCCCCTCATCGAGTAAAACAAAGGCCCCTAATCGAGTATAACAAAGTCCACTGATCGAGTATAACATATCCCCTGATCGAGTATAACAAAGTCCCCTGATCGAGTATAAAAAAGTCCCTGATCGAGTATACCAAAGTCCCTGATCTAGTATAACACAGGCCCCTGATCGAGTATAACAAAGGCCCCTCATCGAGTATAACAAAGTTCCCTGATCGAGTATAACAAAGCCGCCTAATCGAGTATAACAAAGTCCCCTGGTCGAGTATAACAAAGTCCCATGTTCGAGTCTAACAAAGTCCCCTTATCGAGTATAACAAATTCCCCTTATCGAGTATTACAAAGACCCCTTATCGAGTATAACAAAGTCCGGTGATCGAGTATAAGAAAGGCCCCTGGTCGAGTATAACAAAGGTCCCCTGATCAAGTATAACAAAGTCCCCTGATCGATTATAACAAAGTCCCATGGTCGAGTATAACTTAGTCCTCTGTTTGAGTCTAACAAAATCCGGTGATTGACTATAACAAAGGCCCCTTGTCGAGTATAACAAAGTCCCTTGATCGAGTATAACAAAGCCCCCTGGACGAGTATAACAAAGTCCCCTGATCGAGTATAACAAAGTCCCTGATCGAGTATACCAAAGTCCCCGGATCGATTATAACAAAGTCCCCTGGTCGAGTATAACAAAGTCCATTGGTCAAGTATAAAAAAGTCCCCTGGTCGAGTATAACAAAGTCCCCAAATCGAGTATAACAAAGGCCCCTCATCGAGTATAACAAAGTCCATTGGTCAAGTATAAAAAAGTCCCCCTGTCGAGTATAAAAAAGTCCTTGATCGAGTATAACAAAGTCCCCTGATCGAGTATAACAAAGCCCCCTGGGCGAGTATAACAAAGTTTCCTGATCGAGTATAACAAAGTCCCTGATCGAGTATAACAAAGTCCCCTGGTCCAATATAACAAAGACCCTGATCGAGTATAACATATCCCCTCATCGAGTATAGCAACGTCTCCTGGGGCAGTATAACAAAGTCCCCAGATCGAGCATAACAAAGTCCCCTGATCGATTATAACAAAGTCCCCTGGTCGAGTATAACAAAGGGCCCTCATCGAGTAAGACAAAGTCCATTGATCGAGTATAACAAAGTCCCCTGATCCTAGTATAACAAAGCCCACTGGACGAGTATAACAAAGACCCCTGAACCGAGTATAAGAAAGTCCCCTGATCTAGTATAACAAAGGCCCCTGATCGAGTATAACAAAGGTCCCCTGATCGAGTATAACAAAGTCCCCTGATCGAGTATAAAAAAGTCCCTGATGGAGTATACCAAAGTCCCCTCATTTGATTATAACAAAGTCCCCTGGTCGAGTATAACTTAGTCCTCTGTTTGAGTCTAACAAAATCCGGTGATCGACTATAACAAAGGCCCCTGGTCGACTATAACAAAGTCCCCTGTTCGAGTCTAACAAAGTCCCCTTATCGTGTATAACAAATTCCCCTTATCGAGTATTACAAAGACTCCTTATCGAGTATAACAAAGTCCGGTGATCGAGTATAACAAAGGCCCCTGGTCGAGTATAACAAAGTCCCCTGATCGAGTATAACAAAGGTCTCCTGATCGAGTATAACAAAGTCCCCTGATCGAGTATAAAAAAGTCACCCTGGCCCAGTATAACTAAGTCCCCATATCGAATATAACAAAGTCCCCTTATCGATTATATCAAAGTCCCCTGGTCGAGTATAGCAAAGGGCCCTAATCGAGTAAGACAAAGTCTCCTGATCGAGTATAACAAATTCCTCTTATCGAGTATAACAAAGTCCCCTTATCGAGTATAACAAAGACCCCTGAACCGAGTATAACAAAGTCCCCTTATCGAGTATAAGAAAGTCCCCTGATCGAGTATAACAAAAGTCCCCTGATTGAGTATAAAAAAGTCCCCTGATCGAGTATAACAAAGTCCTCTGGTTGAGTATAACAAAGTCCCCTGATCGAGTATAACATATCCCCTGATCGAGTATAACAAAATTCCCCTGATCGAGTATGACAAAGTCCCTTGATTAATTTTAAAAAAGTCCCCTGGTTGAGTATAACAAAGTTCCTTCATCGAGTATAACAAAGTCCCCTGGTCGCGTATTACAAAGCCCCCTCATCGAGCATAACAAGGGCCCATAATCGAGTATAACAAAGCCCCCTCATCGAGTATAACAAAGTCCACTGATCGAGTATAACATATCCCCTGATCGAGTATAACAAAGTCCTCTGGTCAAGTATAAAAAAGTCCCCTGATCGAGTATAACATATCCCCTGATCGAGTATATCAACGTTTCCTGACCCACGTATAACAAAGTCCCTAGATCGAGCATAACAAAGCCCCCTGGACGAGTATAACAAAGTCCCCTGATCGAGTATAACAAAGTCCCCTGATCGAGTATAACAAAGTCTCCTGGTCCAGTATAACAAAGTCCCCTGATCGAGTATAACATATCCCCTCATCGAGGATAACAACGTCTCCTGGCGCAGTATAACAAAGTCCCCAGATCGAGCATAACAAAGTCCCCTGATCGATTATAACAAAGTCCTCTGGTCGAGTATAACAAAGGGCCCTCATCGAGTAAGACAAAGTCCCCTGATCGAGTATAACAAAGTCCCCTGATCCTAGTATAACTAAGCCCAATGGACGAGTATAACAAAGACCCCTGAACCGAGCATAACAAAGTCCCCTAATCGAGTATAACATATCCCCTGATCGAGTATAACAAAGTCCCTGGTGGAGTAAAACAAAGTCCCCTGGTCGAGTATAACAAAGTTTTCTAATCGAGTATAACAAAGGCCCCTGGTCGAGTATAACGAAGTCCTCTGATCGAGTATTACAAAGTCCCCTGATCAAGTATAACAAAGTCCCCTAATCAAGTATAACAAAGTCCCCTGATCGAGTATAACATATCCCCTGATCGAATATACCAAAGTCATCTGCTCGAGTATAAGAAAGTCCCCTGATCGAGTATAACAAAGTCCCCTGGTCGAGTATAACAAAGTCCCCTGATCGAGTATAACAAAAGCCCCTCATCGAGTATAGCAAAGTCCATTGGTCAAATATAGGAAAGTCCACTGATCGAGTATAACAAAGTCCCTGATCGAGTATAAAAAAGTCCCCTGATCGCATATAACAAAGTCCCCTGGTCTAGTATAACAAAGTCCCCTGATCGAGTATAACAAAGGCCCCTCATTGTGTATAACAAAATCCCTTGGTCAAGTATAAAAATATTCCCCTGGTCGAGTATAACAAAGTCCTCTGATCGAGAATAACAAAGTCCTCTGGTCGAGTATAGCAAAGTCCCCTGATCGAGTATAACAAAGCCTCCTCATCGAGTATAGCAAAGTCCATTGGTCAAGTATAAAAAAGTCCCCTGGTCGAGTATAACAAAGTCCCCTGTTCGAGTATAACAAAGTCCCCTGGTCGAGTATAAAAAAGTCCCCTCATGGAGTATAACAAAGTCCCCTGATCGAGTATAACAAAGTCCCCAGATCGAGGATAACAAAGGCCCCTCATCGAGTATAACAAAGTCCATTGGTCAAGTATAAAAAAGTCCCCTGGACGAGTATAACAAATTCCCCACATCGAGTATAACAAAGTCCCGTGGTCGAGTATAGCAAAGTCCCCACATCGAGTATAACAAAGCCTCCTCATCGAGTATAACAAAGTCCCCTGATCGTGTATAAAAAAGACCCCTAGACGAGAATAACAAAGTCCCCTGATCGAGTATAACAAAGTCCCCTGATCGAGTATAACAAAGTCCCCTGGTCCTGTATAACAAAGTCCCCTGATCGAGTATAACATATCCCCTGATCGAGTATAACAAAGTCTCCAGGCCCAGTATAACAAAGTCCACAGATCGAGCATAACAAAGTTCCCTAATCGATTATAACAAAGTCACCCAGACCGAGTATAACAAAGGCCTCTGGTCGAGTATAACAAAGTCCCCTGGTCGAGAATTACAAAGTCCCCTGATCCTAATATAACAAAGCCCCCTGGACGAGTATAACAAAGTCCGCTGGTCCAGTATAACATAGTTCCCAGATCGAGTATAACAAAGTATCCTCGTCCAGTATAACAAAGTCCCCTGATCGAGTATAACATATCCCCTCATCGAGGATAACAATGTCTCCTGGCGCAGTATAACAAAGTCCCCAGATCGAGCATAACAAAGTCCCCTGATCGATTATAACAAAGTCCCCTGGTCGAGTATAACAAGGGGCCCTCATCGAGTAAGACAAAGTACCCTGATCGAGTATAACAAAGACCCCTGATTATGTATAACAAAGCCCAATGGACGAGTATAACAAGAACCCCTGAACCGAGCATAATAAAGTCCCCTCATCGAGTATAACATATCCCCTGGTCGAGTATAACAAAGTCCCTGGTGGAGTATAACAAAGTCCCCTGGTCGAGTATAACAAAGTTTTCTAATCGAGTATAAGAAAATCACCTGATCGAGTATAACAAAGTCCCCTGGTCGAGTATAACAAAGCCCCTCATCGAGTATAACAAAGGCCCCTAATCGAGTATAACAAAGTCCCCTGATTGAGTATAACAAAGTCCCCTGATCGAGTATAACAAAGTCCTCTTGTTGAGGAAAACAAAGTCCCCTGGTCAAGTATAGCAAAGTCCCCTGATCGAGTATAACAAACCCTCCTCATCGAGTATAACAAAGTCCCCTGATCGAGTATAACACAGCCCCCTGCTCGAGTATAAGAAAGTCCCCTGATCAAGTATAACAAAGTCCCCTGATCGAGTATAACAAAGGCCCCTGATCGTGTCCAAAAAAGGCCCCTCATCGAGTATAACAAAGTCCCCTGATCTAGTATAACACAGGCCCCTAATCGAGTATAACAAAGGCCCCTCATCGAGTATAACAAAGTTCCCTGATCGAGTATAACAAAGTGTCCTAATCGAGTATTACAAAGTCCCCTGGTCGAGTATAACAAAGTCCCCTGTTCGAGTCTAACAAAGTCCCCTTATCGAGTATAACAAAGTCCCCTGGTCCTGTATAACAAAGTCCCCTGATCGAGTATAACATATCCCCTGATCGAGTATAACAAAGTCTCCAGGCCCAGTATAACAAAGTCCACAGATCGAGCATAACAAAGTTCCCTAATCGATTATAACAAAGTCACCCAGACCGAGTATAACAAAGGCCTCTGGTCGAGTATAACAAAGTCCCCTGGTCGAGAATTACAAAGTCCCCTGATCCTAATATAACAAAGCCCCCTGGACGAGTATAACAAAGTCCCCTGGTCCAGTATAACATAGTCCCCTGATCGAGTAATCAAAGTATCCTCGTCCAGTATAACAAAGTCCCTTGATCGAGTATAACATATCCCCTCATCGAGGATAACAATGTCTCCTGGCGCAATATAGCAAAGTCCCCAGATCGAGCATAACAAAGTCCCCTGATCGATTATAACAAAGTCCCCTGGTCGAGTATAACAAGGGGCCCTCATCGAGTAAGACAAAGTACCCTGATCGAGTATAACAAAGACCCCTGATTATGTATAACAAAGCCCAATGGACGAGTATAACAAGAACCCCTGAACCGAGCATAATAAAGTCCCCTCATCGAGTATAACATATCCCCTGGTCGAGTATAACAAAGTCCCTGGTGGAGTATAACAAAGTCCCCTGGTCGAGTATAACAAAGTTTTCTAATCGAGTATAAGAAAATCACCTGATCGAGTATAACAAAGTCCCCTGGTCGAGTATAACAAAGCCCCTCATCGAGTATAACAAAGGCCCCTAATCGAGTATAACAAAGTCCCCTGATTGAGTATAACAAAGTCCCCTGATCGAGTATAACAAAGTCCTCTTGTTGAGGAAAACAAAGTCCCCTGGTCAAGTATAGCAAAGTCCCCTGATCGAGTATAACAAACCCTCCTCATCGAGTATAACAAAGTCCCCTGATCGAGTATAACACAGCCCCCTGCTCGAGTATAAGAAAGTCCCCTGATCAAGTATAACAAAGTCCCCTGATCGAGTATAACAAAGGCCCCTGATCGAGTCCATTAAAGGCCCCTCATCGAGTATAACAAAGTCCCCTGATCTAGTATAACACAGGCCCCTGATCGAGTATAACAAAGGCCCCTCATCGAGTATAACAAAGTTCCCTGATCGAGTATAACAAAGTGTCCTAATCGAGTATTACAAAGTCCCCTGGTCGAGTATAACAAAGTCCCCTGTTCGAGTCTAACAAAGTCTCCTTATCGAGTATAACAAATTCCCCTTATCGAGTATTACAAAGACCCCTTATCGAGTATAACAAAGGCCGGTGATCGAGTATAAGAAAGGCCCCTGGTCGAGTATAACAAAGTCCCCTGATCGAGTATAACAAAGGTCCCCTGATCGAGTATAAGAAAGTCCCCTGATCGAGTATAACAAAGGCCCCTCATCGAGTATAACAAAGTTCCCTGATCGAGTATAGCAAAGCCGCCTAATCGAGTATAACAAAGTCCCCTGGTCGAGTATAACAAAGTCCCATGTTCGAGTCTAACAAAGTCGCCTTATCGAGTATAACAAATTCCCCTTATCGAGTATTACAAAGACCCCTTATCGAGTATAACAAAGTCCGGTGATCGAGTATAAGAAAGGCCCCTGGTCGAGTTTAAAAAAGTCCCTGATCGAGTATACCAAAGTCCCCTGATCGATTATAACAAAGTCCCCTGGTCGAGTATAACAAAGTCCATTGGTCAAGTATAAAAAAGTCCCCTGGTCGAGTATAACAAAGTCCCCAAATCGAGTATAAGAAAGGCCCCTCATCGAGTATAACAAAGTCCATTGGTCAAGTATAAAAAAGTCCCCTTGTCGAGTATAACAAAGTCCTTGATCGAGTATAACAAAGTCCCCTGATCGAGTATAACAAAGCCCCCTGGGCGAGTATAACAAAGTTTCCTGATCGAGTATAAAAAAGTCCCTGATCGAGTATAACAAAGTCCCCTGGTCCAATATAACAAAGACCCTGATCGAGTATAACATATCCCCTCATCGAGTATAGCAACGTCTCCTGGGGCAGTATAACAAAGTCCCCAGATCGAGCATAACAAAGCCCCTGATCGATTATAACAAAGTCCCCTGGTCGAGTATAACAAAAGGCCCTCGTCGAGTAAGACAAAGTCCATTGATCGAGTATAACAAAGTCCCCTGATCCTAGTATAACAAAGCCCACTGGACGAGTATAACAAAGACCCCTGAACCGAGTATAATAAAGTCCCCTGATCAAGTATAACAAAGTCCCCTGATCGAGTATAAAAAAGTCCCTGATGGAGTATACCAAAGTCCCCTCATTTGATTATAACAAAGTCCCCTGGTCGAGTATAACTTAGTCCTCTGTTTGAGTCTAACAAAATCCGGTGATCGACTATAACAAAGGCCCCTGGTCGAGTATAACAAAGTCCCCTGTTCGAGTCTAACAAATTCCCCTTATCGAGTATAACAAATTCCCCTTATCAAGTATTACAAAGACTCCTTATCGAGTATAACAAAGTCCGGTGATCGAGTATAACAAAGGCCCCTGGTCGAGTATAACAAAGTCCCCTGATCGAGTATAACAAAGGTCCCCTGATCGAGTATAAAAAAGTCCCCTGGCCCAGTATAACAAAGTCCCCATATCGAGTATAACAAAGTCCCCTTATCGATTATATCAAAGTCCCCTGGTCGAGTATAGCAAAGGGCCCTAATCGAGTAAGACAAAGTCCCCTGATCGAGTATAACAAATTCCTCTTATCGAGTATAACAAAGTCCCCTTATCGAGTATAACAAAGACCCCTGAACCGAGTATAACAAAGTCCCCTTATCGAGTATAACAAAGTCCCCTGATCGAGTATAACAAAAGTCCCCTGATCGCGTATAACAAAGTTCCCTAATCGGGTATAAAAAAGTCCCCTGGTCCAGTATAACAAAGTCCCCTGATCGAGTATAACAAAGGCCCCTGGACGTGTTTTACAAAGTCCCCTGATCGAGTATACCAAAAGTCCCTTGATCGAGTATAACAAAGTCCCTTGGTCGAGTATAACAAAGTTTTCTTATCGAGTATAACAAAGGCCCCTGGTCGAGTATAACAAAGTTCTCTGATCGAGTATAACAAAATTCCCCTGATCGAGTATAACAAAGTCCCTTAATCAAGTATAGCAAAATCTCCTCATCGAGTATAACATATCCCCTGATCGAGTATAAAAAATTCCTCTGGTCGAGTATAACAAAGTCCCCTGATCGAGCATAACAAAGCCCCCTGGTCGAGTATAACAAAGTCCCCTGATCGAGGATAACCAAAGCCCCTCATCGAGTATAACAAAGTCCCATGATTGAGTATAACAAAGTCCCCTGATCGAGTATAACAAAGTCCTCTGGTTGAGTATTACAAAGTCCCCTGATCAAGTATAATATAACCCCTGATCGCGTAAAACAAAATTCCCTGATCGAGTATGACAAAGTCCCTTGATTAATTTTAAAAAAGTCCCCTGGTTGAGTATAACAAAGTTCCTTGATCGAGTATAACAAAGTTCCCTGGTCGCGTATAACAAAGCCCCCTCATCGAGCATAACAAAGGCCCCTAATCGAGTATAACAAAGTCCCCTGATTGAGTATAAAAAAGTCCCCTGATCGAGTATAACAAAGTCCTCTGGTTGAGTATAACAAAGTCCCCTGATCGAGTATAACATATCCCCAGATCGAGTATAACAAAATTCCCCTGATAGAGTATGACAAAGTCCCCTGATTAATTTTAAAAAAGTCCCCTGGTTGAGTATAACATATCCCCTGATCGAGGATAACAAAGTCTCCAGGCCCAGTATAACAAAGTCCCCAGATCGAGCATAACAATGTCCCCTGATCGATTATAACAAAGTCACCCAGACCGAGTATAAGAAAGGCCTCTGGTCGAGTATAACAAAGTCCCCTGGACGAGAATAACAAAGTCCCCTGATCGTAATATAACAAAGCCCCCTGGACGAGTATAACAAAGTCCCCTGGTCCAGTATAACAAATTCCCCTGATCGAGTATAACATATCCCCTGATCGAGTATAACAACGTTTCCTGACCCAGTATAACAAAGCCCCCTGGACGAGTATAACAAAGTCCCCTGATCGAGTATAACAAAGTCCCCTGATCGAGTATAACAGAGTCTCCTGGTCCAGTATAACAGAGTCCCCTGATCGAGTATAACATATCCCCTCATCGAGGATAACAACGTCTCCTGGCGCAGTATAACAAAGTCCCCAGATCGAGCATAACAAAGTCCCCTGATCCTAGTATAACAAAGCCCAATGGACTTGTATAACAAAGACCCCTGAACCGAGCATAACAAAGTCCCCTAATCGAGTATAACATATCCCCTGATCGAGTATAACAAAAGTAAAACAAAGTCCCTGGTCGAGTATAACAAAGTTTTCTAATCGAGTATAACAAAGGCCCCTGGTCGAGTATAACGAAGTCCCCTGATCGAGTATTACAAAGTCCCCTGATCAAGTATAACAAAGTCCCTGGTCAAGTATAACAAAGTCCCCTGATCGAGTATAACATATCCCCTGATCGAATATACCAAAGTCGTCTGCTCGAGTATAAGAAAGTCCCCTGATCGAGTATAACAAAGTCCCCTGGTCGAGTATAACAAAGTCCCCTGATCGAGTATAACAAAAGCCCCTCATCGAGTATAGCAAAGTCCATTGGTCAAATATAGGAAAGTCCACTGATCGAGTATAACAAAGTCCCTGATCGAGTATAAAAAAGTCCCCTGATCGCATATAACAAAGTCCCCTGTTCGAGTATAACAAAGTCCCCTGATCGAGTATAACAAAGGCCCCTCATTGATTATAACAAAATCCATTGGTCAAGTATAAAAAAGTCCCCTGGTCGAGTATAACAAAGTCCTCTGATCGAGAATAACAAAGTCCTCTGGTCGAGTATAAAAAAGTCCCCTGAGGGAGTATAACAAAGTCCCCTGATTGAGTATAACAAAGTCCCCAGATCGAGTATAACAAAGGCCCCTCATCGAGTATGACAAAGTCCATTGGTCAAGTATAAAAAAGTCCCCTGGTCGAGTATAACAAAGTCCCCTGATTGAGTATAACAAAGTCCCCTGGTCGAGTATAGCACAGCCCCCTGATCGAGTATAACAAAGCCTCCTCATCGAGTATAGCAAAGTCCATTGGTCAAGTATAAAAAAGTCCCCTGGTCGAGTATAACAAAGTCCCCTGATCGAGTATAACAAAGTCCCCTGGTCGAGTATAAAAAAGTCCCCTGATGGAGTATAACAAAGTCCCCTGATCGAGTATAACAAAGTCCCCAGATCGAGTATAAGAAAGGCCACTCATCGAGTATAACAAAGTCCATTGGTCAAGTATAAAAAAGTCCCCTGGACGAGTATAACAAAGTCCCCACATCGAGTATAACAAACTTCCGGTGGTCGAGTATAGCAAAGTCCTGACATCGAGTATAACAAAGCCTCCTCATCGAGTATAACAAAGTCCCCTGATCGTGTATAATAAAGACCCCTAGACGAGTATAACAAAGTCCCCTGATCGAGTTTAACAAAGTCCCCTGATCGAGTATAACAAAGTCCCCTGGTCCAGTATAACAAAGTCCCCTGATCGAGTATAACATTTCCCCTGATCGAGTATAACAAAGTCTCCAAGCCCAGTATAACAAAGTCCACAGATCGAGCATAACAAAGTCCCCTGATCGATTATAACAAAGTCACCCAGACCGAGTATAACAAAGGCCTCTGGTCGAGTATAAAAAAGTCCCCTGGTCGAGAATAACAAAGTCCCCTGATCCTAATATAACAAAGCCCCCTGGACGAGTATAACAAAGTCCCCTGGTCGAGTATAACAAAGGGCCCTCATCGAGTAAGACAAAGTACCCTGATCGAGTATAACAAATACCCCTGATCCTAGTATATCAAAGCCCAATGGACGAGTATAACAAAGACCCCTCAACCGAGCATAACAAAGTCCCCTCATCGAGTATAACATATCCCCTGGTCGAGAATAACAAAGTCCCTGGTGGAGTATAACAAAGTCGCCTGGTCGAGTATAACAAAGTTTTCTAATCGAGTATAACAAAGGCCCCTGGTCGAGTATAACATATCCCCTGATCGAATATACCAAAGTCGTCTGCTCGAGTATAAGAAAGTCACCTGATCGAGTAT
>NW_024716607.1:0-37567 GCF_018991925.1 Homarus americanus | reverse complement strand
AAACACCCTACTCATGTGTGTCTCAGGCCAACAGGACATAATAGCGTGAGGTACTCAAACACCCTTCTCATGTGTGTCTCAGGCCAACAGGACATGATAGTGAGAGGTACTCAAACTCCCCTCTCATGTGTCTCTTTGGCCAACAGGACATGATAGTGTGAGGGTACTCAAACACCCTTCTCATGTGTGTTTCAGGCCAACAGGACATGATAGTGAGAGGTACTTCTCATGTGTCTCTTTGGCCAACAGGACATGATAGTGTGAGGGTACTCAAACACCCTACTCATGTGTGTCTCAGGCCATCAGGACATGATAGTGAGGGGTACTCAAACACCCTTCTTATGTGTGTCTCAGGCCAACAGGACATGATAGTGAGAGGTACTCAAACACCCTTCTAATGTGTGTCTCAGGCCAAGAGGACATGATAGTGAGAGGTACTCAAACACCCTACTCATGTGTGTCTCAGGCCAACAGGACATGATAGTGAGAGGTACTCAAGCACCCTACTCATGTGTGTCTCAAGCCAAGAGGACATGATAGTGAGAGGTACTCAAACACCCTACTCATGTGTGTCTCAGGCCAACAGGACATGATAGTGAGAGGTACTCAAACACCCTACTCATGTGTGTCTCAGACCAACAGGATATGATAGTGAGAGGTACTCAAACACCCTACTCATGTGTGTCTCAGGCCAACAGGACATGAACCCAGGACGAAATCATTCAAGAAGGACTTAATCAATAATAATATGCTTAGGACCCAAATTCGCCGCAAACAGAGAGAAGCTCGGGAAGCAACCATCCCCCTGGAGTCCCCGCCCACCTGGTACGATGTCCTCCGTAAACTTCCTGCATCTATGGGAAAGGGTCGCGGAAAGGGGACGTGATTGCTGCCCGAATCATCATTGGGTATGACTTGGCTTGGGAGATTGGTATCCCCGCATCCCCTGAGCAACGCTCTTGTGCATTATGCATGAATCGGCTGCTTGTCCAATTAACCAGTCCGTTCACACATATTTATATTTGGGTTTTAAGTAACGAAACCCAAACGGTAGTTCCTTTGTTTTATTATAAAAGGTTGTAGATATAATTCCTGAGTGTATATCAACCGTAAGTCTCACTGTCTAGGAGTGAATGAGAAAGGGACGGCGTTTATGTATGATAAACGTTAGGTCACGTCCTTACGATATGAGTTGTGGTGAGCTACTGAAGCTTAGGGGCATCGCAGTGCGTGCTTACAGAAATGCTGAGCTATGGGTCTCGCCCTCTTGGGTGAGTTGCCCGCTCACGTGTCAATCTCATGTCTTACTCATAGACAGTGAAAAGTTACAGGGTGGTGAATCTGAATATAATATCAGATGTATTGACCCATTTATATAATACGTTCTGTTGATGAGACAGGGGCCTATTACATCGCTCGGTCACCTACCAGCCGAGCTCCGTGAGGCCTAAATAACTCACAGAGTACAGTACATCCTAGACAACCCTAACCATGTTATAAACAGATATGTAGACACTAAGCTGGGGAAATTACTGTAGGGGTATTCTCTACTACAGGGGACCTAGACTTTTGTGTCGTACGGGTTAGTATGTTATGAACAATGTTGAATTTGGATGATACTGCCCGGTAATAACAGAACAGGAACATTATTGCCAGAATTAACAGAATAGAGGGAATCGTAAGACTTGGTAGTGCAAATTCCCGTGACAGGTAAAATGGCAAGTTATTATTCAAATCAGCAAAATGTGTCTCGTTCAAGAAAGCTAACACTTTTAATTTCTCTGATACTATTTGAATATCCTTGATAGTGAAATTCATTATAGGAAGTGGAATTAAAGCAGACTTGAGTTTTCGATTTAACGCAAAATGCTGATGAGTAGGCAAGGTCCGTAATGTACTACAAGTGATTTCACAGTAATCAGGAGCCTTGTAATGCCCTTTCACAATTCGCTGCTTAACACCATTTTGGCATTTTAAAATTACAGTAGTGAGATTTGGAAAGAACAAATACTGCACATTGTGAAGGTGAGCTTGGAACACAGTCTTTAGACTAACTGGCCTATAACTGCATTGCGCAAACGCTGTGCGTACATTTGGTTGTATGACTGCCAATTCACATATTCCCTCTGCAGCAGGAATAAATGCAAACATGTAGGATGGACATACGTGTAGGTGTAGATAAGACGACTTACACCGTGACAGTACCTCAGAATCCTCTATTGATAACAATGAATATTCTTCATCTACTAAGAAAAGTTCTTTAGGCCTATCTAGGGTATACAGTGTGTCGTTCACAAACCAGGGGAAGGGTTCTAAATGCCATGCATTAAACTCATGTTGCCCTCGCATAGGAATGTGGATCAGAATTGCATTGTGCGTGAGGGTTGACTCCAACAGTGGGTAATGATATTGAACCTCATTGTCATTGAAAATAGGAGTTAAATGATACTGCAACTTGGCTATTTTTAAAGCTTCAAGAAGCGTCTGCACAGGCACAAGCTTCGCGTCCACACGTCCTATCCCGGCATCTACAATGCTGTCTATTAGTTCATTTTTAGAGGTTACAATTTTATGAACTGAAATTTCAGCAGCATGCAAATATTCTGTGAAGTAAAGGAGCCATTCTAACGTCGGGATTGCTTTCTGTAACCTAGTAACAATCCTCGAAACTTGGTTAGACTCCATTATGATTGCATTAACCTTTGATTCTAGAGCAGTAATCGCGTGAAAGGTTTGAGAAATAACACGATTCTGTTGAGATACAGCTTGAACGACAACGTTCATGAAACTATTGTCGAATTCATCGAAGCTGTGCTGAGACCATGAAGAATGTCCAATGCTGATTGTAGTTGGCCGTCGACGTTTTCCATCTGACGCGAAAGTACGAGTTAACTTCTACTCGCAGAACGTAGTTTCATACAATAGTCATTTGGGACATTTTGCTTCTGAACAGTCTGTAAGGATGTATCAATCACATTATCATCAACTTGAGGTAAGACATTTATCTGGGTCTTCTTCAGACGATCCGCGTGCACGACATCTGCGATCTGTGCATTAGGCTTCCATATTTTGAATTTGTTGCCTGCTTCTTTTGAGATTATGCGGAATGGACCAGAAAATTTCGCCAAAAGTTTGGAGTTCCTTTCAGGTACCTGTAACATAACAGCGTCCCCAACGTTCAGTGCGATAGGTTTAGCATGTTTATGCTGTTTGATGATCATTTCGGCGCGTGACGCCGCTAGCTGTGATCGTACTTGGTTATGAATTTCTGTAAAGACATGAATTTGTTTTGCCGCAAAATCATCCGTATTATATACCGGGTATGGCGCCTCTGTAAGGATGTCGTAAGGCAGACGTTTATCTGTGCCATAGACAATATAGTAGGGTGTTTTGCCCGTAGAGCTATTAACTGACCCATTAATCGACGCTGCAACCTGCGGTAACCAATCCTCCCATGCGTATTGAAAACCACTAACAATTGGACGCAGTATTTCTAGGATTTTACGATTGGTTCTTTCAACAAGGCCATTAGCCTGTGGATGATAAGCTGTCACAAAAGTTTGTTTAATTCCATATTGTGCACATATATGCTCTATTAGCTCATTCTTGAACTCTGTTCCATTATCAGAGAGTAGAACTTTAGGTGTAGTATATGGACATATGAGATTCATCACTAATGCATAGGCTACTGCTTCGGCCGTTTTGCTTTTTAGTGGGACCAAGACCACGAACCTGGAAAAATGATCCACACACACTAAGACGACTGTGTCAAATGGACGGTCTGGTGTAGGATATTGTAGAATCGGGGCAGGTGATCCTGTTGATCCTTTATGTTGAGCACATGCCAAACAATTAGCTATGTGTAATTCTATGTCTTTCTTCATAGTGTTTCAGAAATACTTCTTTCGTAAATCCGCTAAGCATTTATCACGACCTTGGTGACCTGCTTGTGGGACATCGTGGAACAATGTCATTACTGCTTTGCGCAACGTGTCAGGTACGACTATTTGAGACACATCACCCTCAGGAGATTTTCTCGTCATATGGAGTATGCTATGTCGTAATTCAAACTGACTTAAGGGAAGAAATAACTTGGGGAGTTTAACATCCTCGCCCGATTCGAGAGCAAAAATAACAGCTGACCAATATGGGTCGCGTCGTTGCTCATCTTCCTGTTGCGAAAGAGTGAATGCTGATACAGGCATTACTGGTGCTTTATTTCTTGACAGAGCGTCGGCGACAACATTCGCCCTCCCAGGTAAATACCTAAATTCGGGGTCAAACTCTTGAATTGTCAGATACCAGCGTGCTAATCTGCCTGATAAGTTTCTGCCATGGAACAGTTCGGTGACTGCCGCATGATCAGTAAAAACAGTTATCTTGTAGCCAAAGATAATGTCTTTGAACTTCTTAAGTGCCCACACAACGGCTAACGTTTCTAAATGCGTCACCGAATAACGTGTTTCAGCATCGATTAGTTTGCGACTTGCAAATGCTATCACTCTAAACTTCCCACGCGTGTCCTCTTGCATGAGCACTGCTCCGACTCCAATTCCGGGAGCGTCAGTACAGAGAGTGAAAGGTTGAGAGTAGTCTGGGAATGCTAGAACCGGGGCATTGGTTAGTGCTGTCTTCAATGCCGTAAAACTTTCCTCGTGTTCAGCATCCTATATAAACACTGCATCTTTTTTGAGCAACCTCGTTCGGGGCGATGCTAATGTTGCATAGTCCTTGATAAAGGAACGATAATAACCAGATAATCCGAGAAGGCTACGCACATGATCATTTGAGGTAGGACGCGGGAACTGAGATACAGCTTTGACCTTATCATTAACTGTGTGTATGCCCTCACCGTCAACTACATGACCAAGGAAATGGATTCTGGAATTTAAAAACTCGCACTTTGAGAGTTTTATTTTGAGTCCTGCTGTGGAAAGTTTGGCCAAAACTTCACACAGTCTTATCAGATGGGAATCGACGTCCTTACTGACTACTATTAGATCATCCAAATAAGCGCAGACTGTGTTACCAATTAGTCCGGCAAACAGGGTGTTGATCATTCTTTGAAATGTTAGTGGGGCATTTCTGAGACCAAATGGCATTCGTAGAAACTCAAAGTGGCCTAGAGGCGTGCTAAATGCCGTGATTTCTCGTGATTTTTCATCGAGTGGTATTTGCCAATACCCACTAAGCAAATCTAAGTTGCTAAATACCGCATTATCCTTGCCTAAGGATTGCAATATGTCACTCAAGATAGGCCTGAAATCTATGACAGGGCACCATCCACCATCCTTTTTCGGGACGAGGAATAATGGGCTATTAAAGGGGGATTTTGAGTGTCTAATGACATTCTCATCTAACATACCCTGTACCATATCTTCCACTACAGCGCGCTGTCTATGAGGTAGTCTATAAGCTGGTATGTAAATAGGGTTGGTTCCTTCCTTTAACGCTATATGATGGGATGTTAAATCTGTCTGACCTAGCGTTTCCCCTGGCAAGGCTACTATTTCTGTAGTCGGCAAGCAGCTCTAACAGGCGTGTCTTGCCCTGAGGATGATCGATCAACTTAACATGTGGTGCTATTTGATCTATCCTGGCCAGTCGAGTCTGTTGGCAATTCGCAACAATACCTCGAATTAGGAATTTATTTGGTTGCACTTCGACATTGTTGTGATATCTAGAAAATCACACACATAACATCCTTTCTTTAATTTCTTGATAATGTGAAATTGCTCCCGCAATCCCATAGACTTGTGTGTGTGTGTACCACAGTAGACACAGCTGGTTCCAAGATCCGGTGATTGGGTCAATGCTCACAAAAATCCTGAGTACAGCAAACCGCCGCTAATTGTTACACAACGTCATCCACAACACCATACCTCAGAATGCAGAGACCATCTCTCAGACCGGATGTGTCATCATCACTAGGGTGGGTGCTGGGTGCTGGTAACTGGGGGTTGTTCACGCCATACGAAAGAATTTTGTTGACAGGATGTTGATTTATGAGTAGTCTCAACAACTGCAGTCACGTCCTGTCACACCCTGGGCAGTGAACGAATCATTTGCAGAAACTAATGTTCACTTCAGCTCACAGGATTGTTGCGTTGGTGAATTCCTCATTCTGGTAATGGAGAGTACTCTTCAACATTGCAGGTACTATCTTCCAACTCTTGCTGCTGTAATCACGCTGGGAAGGTGTGTGGTTGAGGTCGAGAGGTATCTCTGACGCATGATCCGCCTTCCTCTTAATAGGATTGGTAGACAACACTTTCGTCCTAGCGGTGAGCATAGGTTCAGAATGACTCATTGCTGTGTAGGAAACACCTTTAAACGTAACACTATTATTAGGTGGATGAACATCTATCATGTTCTTTCGAAGAGTTGGTAGACCAAGTAACCCGTCAGCTGGCATATTGAACTGCTGAACTATATAAAAGTCCGCGTAGAAGGGCGTACCACGTCTTGAGAATCTGAGAGGTAACGTCACCATTCCTTTGATGCTCAGCTGGGTACCTGAAACTCCTTCGAGCTCAGCGTTACTAGGCCTCCATTTGAATTTGCGGTGAGGGAATTTACCTTGTAACTCGTGATATGATGTCAAGGCCAATACATTAGCGCTAGCACCTGTGTCTATATCAAGAGCCAATCTGGTATTATCCACTCTCACCGGCACTGACAACACTTCCACTTTTCTAAGCGCCGCTATTAATGAGGCCGCTATAGAAGTGCTGTGAGGAGGGGTGGGAACTACCCTATCTATCCCTCTCCGTGCTGTGGTGTGCGCTGGTCTTCCCCCGATGACTTGTCCTGGGGACGTTTCTGCTTGCGCCTATACGACACCTCCGTTTCACTTAGGTCCACTCCCCTAGCCTTTATTAGTATATCGCACTCATGTGAACTATGAGATGTCGATTTGTGAAGAGCGCACCATTTGCGCGCTGTCTGGGTAGGAGGAGGAGGTGCTGCTTTGGCTACCTCTCTGTTTGACCTTGAGAATGGCTTTGCACCGGGTGTGGCCTTAAAATTAGCACTATTACCTCGGAGCTGAAAACAATCTTCCATTACGTGGCCACGTTTATTACAATGTGCGCATCGTAACGATGTTTTCTGTTTATATGTTAGGCGGGGAGGAGCGATCGGAGCTAAGTGTGTCGCATAAGGAGTCTGGGAGTGAGGCATCTGTGGCATCTGAGACGGCTGGGGTTGTGGTGACGTCACTGAGGGTTGCGCCAGTAAGGGGCCCGTAGCCTGGGGACAGAGCTTGTTTGCGTATTCCACCATATCCAAGGGTGGTTCATACTGTACTTCCTGTGCCCGGCTATATAAGGGAACACGGACGGAAAGAAGAAAACTTATTAGTTCTATCAATGTTTCCACATTTTCCGGTGCATATCACCCCGTGAGTTGTACCAGCCTGATGACCGGAAGGTCGCTTGCATGTCCTGGCGAACCTCGCCCGCGATGTCAACAGCGTCAACGGGTGTTTCGTTTCGTATACCTGGAATACAGCGATCCAACCATCTGAAGATCCATTGCAGTTGGCCCAGCTGTGACCTACCCCCAAAAATCCCAATTAGCGTTCGCTTGAACTTTTCATAGTCAGGGCTTTGTAAACCAAACGCATTTAAACGACTGCCTGCATAGGAACCCTGCGTTATATGGGAACGTACATATGCTTTCTTTTCTTCGTCAGTCGTTATGTGACTATTGCGCATGCTATCTTCACATGCACGAATAAAATGTGCGACCCTATAATCGTCTTGTCCCGTGAAATTTCGAACATAATCGCCGCGCTGCATGATATTAATAACATTATCAGCTTTAGGTGTGGTAGTAGTACTGGTGTGAGGTTCAGAGAATGCCATTTTAGTGTTATTAAGCAAGTTAGTATTCTTACTCTTAACAGAAGGCTGGGTTAATAATGTTGTTACCGATTTAGCAACAGACACACTATCACCTGTAACAGGGGTAACTGCTTTAGTATACTTAGGTGAGGTACTATAGTGATTACCAGACCGTAGGGTACGACGGTTTAAGTCGTCAAATGATTCGTCAATAACTTTCTCACTACTTCCTACCGACTCATTTAACTGTGTTCCATACTCAAAATCTATGTCAGTCTGGGCTTGATCATCGATGAGTTGGTTATCAGCAAACAGTTGCGCTAGGCGTTCGATTTCATCTACATTAGACATGGGAAACTTAGAAATTATCTATTAGCCCCCTTGGGTCAATGAATACTTAACAGTAAGTAGATCACTTGCCTCTCATTTACAAGACAAATGAATATGTTTTGTAGTTAATTATTAAACTATCAATAAGGAAACAGACACTTACAAACTACTGTAAATCATAGGATTCCAATACATTAATCTTACATTCGACACTTTATCATTGAAATAATCCTATCCGACGAACCTATCGGTGTGAAGATATCTCTCGAACGTGTTCATGTGTGTAGAACTATGTAATTTAAATACCTATTTATACAGAGTAGTACGTCTGTATAGAAAATGTGATCCTTCAAGAGTTCTGAGTGGAGTGAGGGCGGGGCCTCTTCCTAGGATGCGTGCGCTGCTGCTGGTTTCCTTGGCAACGAGAAGACGCTTCTGCTTTGGTAAGAGACGAGTCCACTTGAATACCTGTAGGTGAGTTCCTCCTCCGGCGATCAGAAAACTGATGATTGGTTATCACACTGGTGGGTTGCTGGTTCGCTGGCGAAAACTGTCGTGTGCCAATTCTTCACAGTCCACGTATATATGGAGATCTGTATGATGACACCGGAATTCGTAATTCGCGCTGACGACACAACAATACTGCTCAGCTGCTAGTGAAATACCAATTGAATTCCAGGCTACGAAACTGTTGTTCAACACTGCAACACTGTAATGTCTAGGGAATGCTGAGTGGAGTCTATCTCAACCGGCTCAATCTGGATATGTACCAACAGGCTGTAATATTTGTATATTACGAATTCTGCACGTATTTGTATGTGACAGAGATAAGGAGTGCTCACTACATATCGTCTCAATACGGGATATAGTTTTAAACACTCGGATTATGTAACGCGTCACTGCTGTGTGGTTTCTTGTTTTTCACAAGACACAGACGGATGATACGACTACCAGTTTGAAGAATCCGTACACACCGCTTGCCACCTATATGAATCGGCTGCTTGTCCAATTAACCAGTCCGTTCACACATATTTATATTTGGGTTTTAAGTAACGAAACCCAAACGGTAGTTCCTTTGTTTTATTATAAAAGGTTGTATATATAATTCCTGAGTGTATATCAACCGTAAGTCTCACTGTCTAGGAGTGAATGAGAAAGGGACGGCGTTTATGTATGATAAACGTTAGGTCACGTCCTTACGATATGAGTTGTGGTGAGCTACTGAAGCTTAGGGGCATCGCAGTGCGTGCTTACAGAAATGCTGAGCTATGGGTCTCGCCCTCTTGGGTGAGTTGCCCGCTCACGTGTCAATCTCATGTCTTACTCATAGACAGTGGAAAGTTACAGGGTGGTGAATCTGAATATAATATCAGATGTATTGACCCATTTATATAATACGTTCTGTTGATGAGACAGGGGCCTATTACATGCAGAAGACCCGACAGCAGCACCCTTATCCACTACCTCCTAAGATGTCCCCACACAAAATGCTTCCGTGACGTCTGATAGACCACCACTCCACGACCCCCTGATGGAGACACGATGATCCTCCCCATACTGGCCAGATATTTTGTAAATAACATTGATTATGTGTTAAAAGAATATCCTTCCTTCCTTAGGGTTTAGTAAGCCCCTTTATAATATTTATACTGTATAAACTTGTCACACTTACCAGATGCTTCTGGTGTCATTGTACAGGGGTACCTAGTGACAGCACTATGTAGTGATGGGTTGTCAGACCACAGCTTACATCTCAGAAACAGTCCAGACCTGACCCGACATTAGGGGGGTCAAGTGTAAGGGTAACCCTCGAGGCCACTCAAGGAGTTACAAATCAACTAGCTCCCCTTTTCATGTCACACGGTCCCATCAAACATGTAAGAAGCACCTGCCGACTCTCTCCCAATATACACAACTACAGTACATCTCAGACAAGGCCCAGACCTAACCTCACATTAGCCAGGTAAAATGTAACCCTCGAGCCCAAGTCAAGGGGCCACAAATCAACCAGAGCCTCTCATGTCACACGGCCCCACCAACGATGTTAACAGGCAAGCATTCATCTGAAGATTTCTCCAGAATATACAACAACTTATAGTCTCAGAAAAAGTCCAGACCTGACCCTACATTAGCGAGGGCAAATGTAAGGAGACCCTTCGCCGCCCCCCCTGATCAGCTCAACCTGACGGCTGGTCTTCCAATATATAGGACGTCCTAGTCCTCCCTCACGAGAGTGTGTCTTGTAACCAAGAAGGGCCAGCTACTACGTCCCCAGTCCCGCTCGAGAGAAGCCCGCCACTAAGTGTAACGAAGTCTCAGCCAGGTCCGTCGACAGAGTGCTGTCAACTCAAAGTGTAACAGTAAGTGCTGGCTGTGTAGACCGTAGGAGTGCGGTGATCCCGAACCTCCCCAGCAATCGACTTAGTGAAGTGCCCATTCTAATTGTGAGGTTAGGTTATACGAGAATACCATAGTCTACCATAAATTGTGTACGAACCCCCCCATTAATCCCCCCTATTGAACTAGTAAAATAAAGCTGTAACACACGCATTGGTGTTTTATATACTACACTTGTACTGTGCCTGTGTTAATAGACAGTGTTAACATCACACCCTCGAGACACTACCATTTCCTCTCGCTATAATACTGTAGTGGACGTCTCCCCTACAACTGCGTAGCCGCATGCCACCTGCTACGTCTTCCCTAGCAACCAAACGAGCGGCCCAGGGGGGGGCGTCACCAGATGCCACAGTATCCTAGCAACGGAGTCAAAAGACCGGGGTTTCCCACGGGTGACTCACGGGTGACTCACGGCTGCTGTGTATATAAGCTCTGTCTCTCCATTGAGATTCATTCTGGCCTCTCTTCTTGAACACGCAACACCTCCTCCGCCGCTGCCTGGCGGTCCTCGCTCCAGCCGGCGAGCATGGCGACCCACCAGCTGTCCTTCTCTGAGCGTCCTCACCAACCAGCTCTCTCATTCTGCTCTCGGTTCCTGAACACGCAACACCTCCTCCAAGTAAGCTCCTCGCTGTCCCGTTCTCATTCAACCTGGAGGCCAGCAACAGGCAACATCTTCTCTAACGAAGCTCCTGCACATCTACCTCCTTCAACACGCTACTCACCGAACGTGTCTACTGAGCAGATCCTCACCACACGGCATCTCCAGCACCAGACTGTCTACCATATAACTTATATTATATAAGAAAACCACCACCTTAGAGTTTCCATCCATCCTGAGTGCTAGACAACATAATATCACGAAACCCTACAATACTCTTCTACTATAAACTCCTAGCTTACCTCTTCAGGTGAGATTTTGTCTCATTATAACTAGGATCCCGCTTCCTCTATCAAGGAATAAACATTTGAAATTGAAATTGAATAATTATGTAGTTTGAGACTAATATTTACCGTTAATAATATTATTATGAATAATGAATACTTAAAATAGCGAGTTTGTTATGGTGTTGTAAGCTTCCAGTATAAATAGTGTTAAATATCAATAAAATATTAATAAATAAACTTAAAATAGTTAAACACAAAATGTTATTGCTTAAATTTATTTTAGTGAAATTGTAAATGAGTTCAAGATATTCGGTTCACAAGCCACTGACTTAAGTTTAGTTTATTATTAATATATATATATATATATATATATATATATATATATATATATATATATATATATATATATATATATATATATATATATATATATATATATATATAGATATCTATTAGCGGGAATTTAATCAATAATAAAACATTATAATTCAAGTATAATTTATTTATATTATGTAATATTTGCAAATTAAATACTTTTATTATTGTATTAATAATGAAAAATTGTAGTTACTGAAAGTTAGGATAGAGAATTGGACAACACGTAGCAGGTCACAACAATCAACCAGAGTTGCCAACTTAGCGACTTTGTAGCTAGATCTAGAGCTTTTTGTTTTTTTCTAGCGACATTTTAGAGCGATTTGCGACTTGTCGCAAATCTAGAGATATCCACAGAAATCTAGCGACTTTCTGGATACTTTTGGACTGTCCATGAAAACTCAATTTTCCTAATTTCGAGCCATAATATATAGCAACGGGGTTACAGGGACAATAAATAATAAGAAAAGTTTAATACATTTGAATGGGTCGTGGTACAGAAGGAGGGACACGTCTACTTGATGTCAGCCCGTCCATGGCTTATGTTGCCGTGACGTCATTTATTTGTCTATTACCTTCGCCTTTGTAGTACCTGGGTAACTTACCTCTTTGTCAGATATGCAATATGAATTTCATTAATACGCTAAATTTTACAGAATATTAGCAAAACATCTTTTAGAATTAATTCTATCAAGCCTGCGTGGTTCCAAACTTCTCATCCGCGTCCACCATGGGTGACCCATAGACTCCATACAGTTGCCCCGACACTGTTCACCCGCTTTGCCAAAAACCATCAAGGAAAGTTTCCGCTTGTTTGCATGCTGTTTATTAATTTGAACCCTTCATAGTCCCAATAGAAAATGGGTAAGCCACAGTATTCGCAGCGATTTAGGAAGGAATGGCTCAGAGATGACAGATACAAAAATTGGCTTCTGGAGGTGCCAGGAGATAATAAAAAATGATTTTGTAAATTTTGCAAGTGTACTTTGTCTGCTAAGTTGTGCGACATTGAAAAACACTAAAAAACACAAGAAAGCAGAAGAGCCGTTTAGTGCAGAAAGACAGACAATTTTACCATTCAAGAAACTTGGGAATAATAGCTAGCGACTTTCCATGGAAGATTTAGCGACATTTAGCTACTTTTAGGTACCAGCCTAGCGACATTTGAAAATCCGAGTTGGCAACACTGGTCAGGACGATGGATCACCTGGATTATGTAGACGACCGAAAGCGTCCGAACAATCTAGGACTAGTTGGAGTGGATCATCCCACTAAGAACTGGTGACATATTTATTACGTCGACACTTTAAACTTCCCAATATTAGTCTTGACCGGATAGAAGATGTCACCACCCAGCCACCTCCTAATACCATGTTAAACTTCATCTCCTCTGACGGGATGACATGTTCCTCAAACTTAGGCAGGTGAAGGTATATGTGCCTCTATCAGTAGGGTGTGTCATAGGAGGGAAGATCAGCTAAAACTAATGGCCCATCACTTTTTTGGTAGATTTTAGTGTATATAAACAGAAAATAATTTCAGTTTCAATGTTTTGCAACCTTTTGCTAGGTAAATTTTAGCGTGAAATTTATCGAAAATCTAACGTACAGCTGCATTAGTGCATTACAATTAAATAGTGAACATTGCTTTCTGACTTCATTCTTTAACAACCCAACTAACAATATTTTTTTCTGTTTCAGATTCTGATGCATTTATAAGTTGATAATATTTGCGATGGCTGCTTGTGTCAGGACGAGGAACCAAAAATCCAGCCATCTCAGTCACTATCTTGGGTCTGGGAGAGAGCTCCTGAAGTCGGAGTTGCCTACATTGAGAGATGCTTTGAGATACGGTGTTTTAATCAGGCAAATCAGTGAAAAGAACCAAAGAACTTACACAAACAAAGACATTGCCAGTGATATGACCAAAGCTGTCTTGGCACAGTACACTCTGGCTAACGCTCAGTTCAAGCCTCCAGTCATAACAAGTCAGAAGAAGATTAGTGAGAGACTGCTAGCCAGTTGGGAAAAGGCAAGAGATATCTCTCTTGGGAGAGGAAAACTTGCAGTTAAGGACAGCTTTGCCAAGCAACTGGACCAGTTATTTGACATAATTACTTGCAAGTGCCCAATTGTTCTCTGTCCTGAGTTTGGATGCGATCGTGACTGTAAATCCGAGGCCCACATCTCCTGTATTTGCAAGCGTGAACTGAAGATTCCTGTGATCGAACTGGCATTTGTCAAAGCACAGAGAGAGAAGACTGGCAGGATAGGGGCTCTCATGATTTCTAGCCAAGATATTCCGGAGTCCAAGAGACAGGAGGCTGCCACAGAGAGACAGAAGAGGAGAAGAGTTGCCGAGGAAAAGAGACTTGAGAAGGCCCAGGGTGAGGTAAAAAAGGCCGATGATTGGAGTCAAACTGATTCAGAGTTTAATGACTTCCCCATGGCTGATCCGAGTGCTGACCAGGAGAATGGGTGACTTTGTCCTCAACTCCAGAAAATAATGATCCCAAACCTTCCAGGCATAAGATTCGAAATAGGAAAGATATCCTGAGCATAGCTCTGGCCAGCATGCGACACCACACTGGTCTCAGAGAAACTGGCAGAGATAGCAACAGCTGCCTGGATTGACGGTGTGGTTTGATAACACCTGATGATGTTCACCTGGTGATAGATCATAACAAAGTAAGTGCGAGAGCTCTGTGGAGAAAACTTGTCAGTAACCTAGAAGAGGAGTTTGATAAGGGGATAAGAGAAAATGGAATCCATTGTTTGTTCTTTGATGGGAGAAGGGATGACACTAAAGTGTTCATGAAAGTTGGAGATTCTGACAAGTTGTTCCCTGCCATGGTGAAGGAGGAACACTACTCCTGCTGCAGTGAACCAGGAGGGAAGTATTTGTGGCATTTCACTCCAGAGAAAGATGACATCAGGAAACCAGCTGAGATAGTGGCAGATAACATTGTGAACTGGCTGAGAGAGAGGAACGTAGACCAGACCCTGCAGGCCATTGGAGGGGACAGCACCAACACGAACACAGGGTGGCAAGGGGGGGTCATACAGTGGATAGAGCGGAAGATTGGGAGGAAGCTGGTCTGGATTGTTTGTGACCTCCACACCAACGAGTTGCCACTCAGACATCTGATCCAGGAGCTGAATGGCAAGACTCTTTCAAACAACAGATGGTCTGGTCCTCTTGGCAAGATGCTGGACTCTGCCACTGAGTTAGAAATAAATCCGAGCTTTGAAAAAATCACAGTTGGCCCCTCCACTCGTTGAGCTTGTACATACTGTCATTGACGACCTGAGTACTGACCAGTACTATGGTTGGCATGATTTTGCAGTGCCATCAAAACTGGGGTCATGCCTGATAGACTTGCTTACCCGCAGATAGGTCCAGTCTCACATTCTAGGTGGCTCACAACGGCTCTCAGGTTCTGCAGAATTTGGGTCGTTCATCATAAACTGAAAGGGAACCAGCTTCACAACCTGAGACTTATTGTCCAATTCATCGTGAGTGTCTACTTGCCAAATTGGTTCAACACCAAGGTCAAGTCATCATTCTCCGAAGGTCCGAGGCATGTTCTCTTCCAGCTTGAGCTCCTGAGGAGTCAGCCAAGGAAGGTTGTTCAGATTGTGGAGCAGACTGTGAGGAGATCTTCCTGGTATGCCTATCCTTGAGGCAGTTCTGCAGACAATGCCTGCAAGGATGAGGAGGAGAGAAGAGTGGCAGTCAAAAAAGACATCTGATATGAGACTCTTATGAGAGGATCTGGGCATGACGAATCAGTTGGTGACGATTCCTTCCAGGGTCAGGAAGACTCCTGAAGTCAATCTAGGTGCCAAGACCCTCACTGATCTCATAGATCTGGATAACATCCAGGCTGGCAGTGAGCCCCCCCTTACCTGCAGCCTCGCCAATGTTCAAGTCAGAGCTTTCCTGAACAACCCCATGCATGTCCCTGCCTGGCCCTCGCACACCCAGAGTATAGAGCGTTGTGTACAGCAAGTGAGCGAGGCCAGCAGTCACGTGTACAGCCAGGAGAGGAGGGAAGGCTACATCCGAGCTCAGGTGGTCAGCAGGGAGGTGATGAGTAGAAACAGAAGCAAGAAAGACATGTTCTCTATGGTGTGCAGCAACACCGGGTCGTAGTAGTAAAATCGGTTTTTGTATTTGATGATTTTGTTTTCACTATTCTGGATCATTTTCATCCTAATAAATTAACCTGATACATTTACTTTACTTTAACTAAGCTATTTAGTGGTGTTGGTAAAAGGGTGGGAATACTGAATTTTCATAAGATTTCAAGTTAAAATTTATCTAGCAAAAAATGAAAACTTTTCAAATCTGAAGATATCACATGATTCTGCACATAGAACTGCATCATTAATACCATGGGCCGATTTTTCAAACTCAAAAAAAACAAATTCGCCTCCGTATGACACACCCTACTCTATCAGCGACTACCTGTCCCCAGTTACATCTAATATCATCCACCAGTAGAGGAGTTAATTCAGTCCCCATTAACTCCAATTATTCTCCGTTCAGTCCAATTAAGTGTGTTCAGTCAAATTTAATCCCCATGCAATCCAATTCAGCAGCATAAACTGCAACTCATTCCCCATTTGCTGGAGTCCAATTCAATTACCATTCTATCTTTGGTCGAGTCCTTCACCACCCTGGAACGTCAGAGTCAATCAACTACATCACTATACATCATCATCAGAGACTCTCACTCGTAAAGTTAAGATTCAGATCTCAAGTTAAGACTCTCGGACAACCCCCTACCTCGGGCGATCACCCCCAGATTCTTCCCCTTTAACCTAAAATGTACTTCCAGGTATCAGTTGTTATAATTACATTTTACCCCCCCCACCAAGGCATTACCATTACATAAAGTTCTTCCATCTTGCTGTTCCTTATATACAGGTATACCAATCATCCCACAATGATGACAGAGCGGTTTGAGGAATACATCTCTCACCTTAAACCATGAGGAACACACCTGTCACATTAAACCATGAAGAACACACCTGTCACCTTAAACCAAAAGAAACACACCTGTCATCTTAAACCAAAAGAAACATACCTGTCACCTTAAACCATGAGCAATACGCCTGCCACCTTAAACCATGAGCAATACACCTTCTTCCTCTCCTAGTCTCCTCCTCCTCCCTGTCACCTCGTTTCAGCTTTCTTGGCTACATTCTCTCACCACATCTTAAAAGTATTGGTGGTCTTGGTGGTCTCTAGAAGTATGCAAAGTCTGAGATTGCTTTCCACGTAATCTTAAATTTCTCTCTCTACGTTTAAATATTAACAAGATTCCAGGACTAGATAACATTCCCCACTTGTTCCTAGAAAGTGTTTTGTTCTGTTCACACTACAGCGTCGTACTACAACCTGTGTATCGTCTTCATGATAACATAAAAATACATTTATACAATTTCCGATGATACAAATTTATTTGATATTCCATGTAAAAAAAATTATGCATATCAATAAATCGATTCACAAATCAGAGTAATGGAATATCCATTTCAATTTTGTATAAAGTTGGCTTACCAAAATATACTCTACGTGTGACAGAAATAAACGGAAAACGATAACAAGCATAAAAAAATTTCGCTAAGTTTAGTAAAAATTTTTTTTAATGAAACGATAGTAAAGTGTCTGGCAGAAGCGTAACAAATATGAGGTATATTATGTAAAGGCGTATCATCCTAACCTAAGACCAAACTTTTTCTCATGTTACAACTAATTTACCAGAGAGAATTACTATCACGTCTGTTTCGTCAACTGTCGTGACAGCGAAAACAATATTTGGGATTATATTCCTCTTATTATATATTGTTTGGCTACTAAACTGTACACGTGTGTGTGTGTGTGTGTGTGTGTGTCCTTGTATGCGTGTGTACGAAATATTAAGTTTTAAGACTCGTGTATTCTCTAATTGTCTCTTTAAACTTTAGATAAAAGTAAAATTTTCCAGGTAAATTCCCTCACGTAACTGACATAAAGTTGACATGGGTTACATTACCTGCTAATTCTAAACGCCTAATGCAATTTGTGGTGCACTGTAGGTGATAATGTCCTAATGGAGGCAGCAGCTTTATGAACCGGTGTGAAAATTTAAACGCGTTTGGTAAAGTGAGCGTTTGTAGTTTCAACATAGTTTACTCTGTGGCTCTGAATTGATGAAATATTTACCTGAGAGTAACAATCACATGGTATTATATCAACCTATTATTTTTAACTTATGTGTACCTGTATACCATTAAATGCCTGGGTGAATCCTGTTTTCAGATAAATAAGTTTTGAGAATCAGGCCACACAAAATACAATACAGTACATCAAATTAACATAAGACATTTCAATTCATTATTATACAGATAGTAAAGTGTCTTATTAGTTCACCATGTCAATAGTTTAATGAAATATTCACAGACCATGTGTGTTACTCCTCCTGCCCCACCTCACTCACCCCGTCAGTGTCCACTTTACCCAGCCGTCTGTCTCACAACTTAGTCCCGTCCTTAACTTACACTACATAACGGCAGACACCCGACTCCCCGTGTCTTGTTCCTCTCATCCACCACACCGTGATTCCCTTAATACACTAGAGTGAAGACCTCGTTCTAGCAAACCCCGCTGTCTGTCGTCCACCAGTGTGTCCTCGAGAGCTGATGATATATTATGTGGTCACTGTATGAAATCTCAGCTGGTGTATCTCTTCTCGTAGAAAAATGAAAGATTCCTTAAGAAATTACTTTTGAGTTGAAGTCCTGAACCTCTGGAAGATGTCTACCTTGCGTCATATAACACCAACAACGCACACAGTACTGGCGGTTTGTAGTAAAGAGGTCTAGCAGTGTGGCTCCGTGCGTCTGATCACCTGCTGGAGCCAATAAGGATAGATCACACTAGACTAAACCTGTTTCCGGTACATAAGGAAGCAGTGTGGTCGGCACTATACTCGGACGCCTTCACTTTCACAACTGTCAAATTAGATATCCATTCATATCTGAATGGACGTGGGGAGCCCCAGGTGCGAACTAACGACCCCTAGGGCATGAGGTAAGCGCTGCATCCACTCGGCCGCCACCTTCCAATAACCATGATGATGCACGAACACACTACAATATACACTTCATCTTCCTAATTGCTCTCGTGTCAATACCTTCAGCACCATCCCTCACCTGTGAACCTGGACTACCTCACTCTTTATTAGTGTTGAAAACAGTTTAATTGGTCGCTCCTATATAGATATCGGGTGTTCGTCTTGTTGTTACCGCAATATTTTGGAATTGAAAGTTAACAGCCACCTAATAGTGATATTTACAAGTGTGTATAAACCTGAGATAAGGAAAAACAACACAATTCGGTATTATTATTGGTTTACAACACGAGATGTATCTTAGGAGGAGAGGACGATGAACAAACAGGACCACGTGAGGCGTTATCAACTACCAGCAACACTCGACCCTTGGTGGAGGACGACACTCAGTCGTAAACAAGAATAACAATCTCCTCTGTTGTGCTAAGCATCTTGATAACTATTGTAAACACAATTGTCTTGCCCATTTTTTCCTTCTCAGTCTATTTTTATCAATCAGTTTCTCTATTTCTCTTTCACACTGCCTGAATGTGTTCTAAGAGACCCTTCACGACAGAGAAGAGAATTAAAAGATCGTAAAAGGAAATCGTTTATCGTTTTCCTGAACTGTTAGTAAACATTGTGTTATTTAATAGGACTATTCAATAGGTTATTTAATAGGATTTTCTTATACTGTGACCATTCGATTTATTTTCTAATTATCCATTTTCTGATAATGTTGTTGTTGTTAGTGGTAGCAGTAGTAGTAGTAGTGGTAACAGTAACTAAAGTAGTAGCAGCAGCAACAATAATAATAGTAACAGCAGCACTATTACTATCATCATCACCTCCTTGACTGACGACGACAGGTTAGGGCAGAGGTTAAAGGTGTAAATTGAGAGACTCAGTAAACATCACATCGCTAAATGATCTCAGGCCGTAATAAGCGTTAGTGCTGGCCATAGAAATGACTTGGTCCTCTGGCACAGGGGAAATTAATTCAACACAAGCACCAACATTCAGGAAAGGAAAATGAATCATTAGAGCATTGCATGATAATCCCTGATCTGATTAGCAAGTGATCTGATGGTTAGTATATGTTAAACTATGATCTGAGGGGTAGTAAGTGATCTGATAGTACGATTAGACGTTAGTATTGTTTTATTATCAACTTTTGTTCGTACTGTAGACGGAAAACTATTGCCTAAAACGTTCGTGGAAGAAAAAGAATACGAAAGTGAACAAAACAGCACAAAGGAGAGCTTTTTTTTGGGGGGGGGGGTCTGCTGCCTTGGCTTTGAACTGTTTCAAGTCACTGTTGGGAGAGGAAATTCATTCAGGAAGAGAAATTCACTTTTCAGCTGTCGGAAAAATAGGTTGGGAAAATCTTTGTTTCTATGTATGTCGCTTCTGGCCATTTTCTCTGCACGCTGGCTACTTGACGCCTATTGTACACATTACAACAGTTCTGAGAAACATCAAAATAATTAACAGGGAAATACAGACCAAAAAGCCTTAAAACAAACTTCAGTAATTACCATTAGTGAATTTATGAAGTAAAGAACATGATGGAGTAAAGTTCTTATAAACGTAAAATATACACGAAATTATTATCAACAAATCTATTAATATAAATAAGAAGGGTTCCACAAGTCCTTCATAACGGAGTGTAATGTTCTGAAGTCACTGAACCTCACTAAACACACGTCATCAACAACAATCTGAATCGTTTAGGGAAATTTTAGTAGAGTTTTGGGGCCTCCCGTCTGTTTACGTCATATCCTAGACACTATATTGGTTTAAGAATTACCGAGGCAGTCTGGAGATGCATTTGTATGGGAATTATGGTTCTGTTGGGGTTATAAGTTGTAGTGTTCGCGGAGGTAGGATATAGTGGAGACGGGATGATCACTGATAAAATTAATACAAAAGTAAAAAATATAGTACATAAGAAAGCCTCGGGAAGCAACACTAATGAGGATAGTAAAAGAAACAGTGACAACAACAATAAATAAGTGGAAAAAGTAAAAAAAAACAATAAAATGAGTAAATAAAAAGAAACATCAAGGGAGAGTAGTAAGAGAGTAAAACTTTTATGACATACTCTTACGGACTTCTTGGGAGGTTTCAGGACATCAAAGGCAAAAATGACAACCTCAGCAGACTCGCTCACGGAAGATGATTAAACATGAGAGGCACGGAAGGCAATCCCCGTCGACTGAGTCTCTGAGAAGCCACACTGGTTGTCTGAGAGAATGAGGAAGGGAACCAAGATGAGAAATGGTCAAGAGACGTATTCAAAACTTTAAATTAAAACCAATAACAGTTGTACACTGGTGGAGGGATCAGCGGGCTGCGGCTGATTGAACTACAGTATTGTTTGACTCTAAAGAAAAGGAGAACTTTGAGTTTTAAGACTGAACCTCAATGGCGAACTCGTGACTGACACAAAGAAACTGATACCTTTACAAATCTACTCTCGAGATACCATCTCAATCAACGCACCTTTCGATCTTCTTGTCCTGAATGATCTCGTGGAATTGACAGGAAGGAAAAAGACACTCGACCTTTGTCTGAACATAAGTAAAAGAATCGAGGTGGTGAGGGTTATGGGGGAAAGAGTCGGTTTCTCATCACAAAAAAAAAACATGGGTTACATCCACTAATTCAGAGGGAGAGTCATGTCAGTATTTATCATTCGTTTTGTCTTCGAGGAAGGAAAAAAAATTAAAGTGGGTCCCACATGTATGACTGGCAGTTAGGGAAAGTGTGGACACAGCACACTGTATACTAAAACTTCAGTACACAACGATACTGACATGCAGGGAGGCGGCAACAGTGCTGGAGGATAGAGTAATGTATTTCAACACTCCTGGATATATTTCAGTCAAGCGCCAGACCTCACGAGACACTGTTTAATGGTTTAGGTCAGGTGAAAGATGTAGCTCATGTATCACTGGCCCGAAGGACCTGACCCCGAAACATCACTCAGGACCAAGAGCGAGGTTTTCAAGAAGCTACAGTACTAGACATTGCTGCTACTCGTCGTCAGAAACATATAGACGAATAGAAAATATTAGTAAACTAACTTAGTGACTGTCGTGTCCTCAGAAAATCTAAAACAAAACAAGTAAATAGTATATATATATATATATATATATATATATATATATATATATATATATATATATATATATATAATATATATATATATAATATATATCTTGATAAAATCACACGGGAAAATGGAAACAACGGAGTACCTTAGCTTTCGTCTTTATTCAAGACATCTTCAGTTGCCTCTGAAGATGTCTTGAATAAAGACGAAAGCTAAGGTACTCCGTTGTTTCCATTTTCCCGTGTGATTTTATCAAGATTTATCTTATCCACGTTTTCATTGTGGATTTACATGAAATATAATATATATATATATATATATATATATATATATATATATATATATATATATATATATATACATATATACATATATATACGTATATATATATATATATATATGTAACCGGTCGGAATTTACTGGACTTTATTTTCTCACTTGACTTGGGGTTTATTAAAGATTATTAGATGGTAATGGCAGTGGAAGCGCCCCTTTGAGAAAAATCCCGAACCAGCACAAGAGCACTTAAATCTACTAAACAAAATGACTTGTCCGTGACCCGTGGAAGGATAGCGTCTGTGACTGGGATGAATGAGACACACTGTAAAATTTAGACACTTATATTCCCTCCAACACTACAAACACAATCAAATAATGGTGCACCAATATGCGCACTTCTTAACCAGAACTTAAAATACTACTCTGGGGAATAAAAGTTATACATGATGTTGAAATTATTAGAAACTCAGGCAATGCCTCATTGGAGAACAATAAGTTTAAGTATTAAGAAATGTTGCTTGCACACATGAAACAGGCCTTAAGGGCTTTCAACAAAATAATATCCAGCACTGAGAAAATGGTATTCAAAAATAAGAAATTAATAACTCTACAATGAATAGGCCTTAAGGGCCCTCAATAAAATTATATCACCCCAACAGATGCACACTTCCTAACCTAACTTAACCACTACTCTGGGGAACAAAGGTTATACCTGAGACCGGAATTATAAAGAAAAATTAGATGCATTAAAAGAATTAAATCACAGTATCACTCTGGTTCCACTTAGTGACACAAACATTCAAAAAACAATACTCTCAAAATCATTTAGGAATTATTACTACACGTCAAGATAATATCAGTAACTGAAAAATGGTATTAACTACACACAAAAATATTGTCACTATTACCGAGATGTTACTGGATCCACCAATACCCGTGAACCATGCTCCACCCAACTCAACATACGCCCGTAATAAGGGAGATAAAATGTTCCTCTAGGTATCCCCTAGACTCCTGGTCTCAGTGTGTGACCATTTATTTACTCAGATTGCCTCAGTGTACTCTCAGTGCATCCATGGGCGGGAAGAGAGAACACCTGCAGGTGACTATGGCCAGTAGGTAATACTTCTAGCTGACCGAGGGCACGTGGTGTTATGCACCCACGTGGTAGGAACTGATCACCCAATGCTGATGCTGGTCCCGTGTCGTTTTAGTTGTCGGGAGCACTCGTCCACTCAAGAGATCCCTTGATATCCCCGCTGACCAGTGACAAGCCTGCACTAATCGTTCCAAATGCGACAATCGCTAATCATCAATCATCAACGGCAGTCTCAAACGGCAGCCAATCTCTGGCAGTCAATTTCTCGCGGTCATGTGGGTTCTGACGGAAACCCTGAAATGAACTCGCTGTTAGCTCTTGTTAACTTTACCACTGCCCTATCTAAACCCTGTCTGAGATCGAATGAGACTTACTTGTTATACTGCAATAGCGCAACACAGGTGACTAGACCACGTGACTATTTCTGTGACGGACGCGCAGGGACGTCTTGTTTGTCTGAATGCTTCCCCGTGACTGAGAGTGAGCCCGCCTCGTGTCCTCTCAAGGCATTAGCTTAGGCCTACGTGACATATTTTCCGCCAAACTAATAACTCCTTGGGACACCCATAACATTATTCAGACTGATAAACGATCTATAATAATTTCAAATTCAATAATAGTCCCTTAACTTCATGAATCGCATCATTATTAATTCGGCAAATTACATTTAATATCATATAGGCCTAGTTCCACAACCTCTCACTATGTGCGGGGAGTGCTCTCTTCCCTCAGACGACCTTGAAAGCTCAGTATCGCCAATAGCGCGGTGTTTGAAATTACACTGACATTTCTGAATATTACAATCGACCCCCCTAAAAAAAGACAGCACTGTCCTCATGTGCTGAGAAAAACATGCATACAACCCCCCTAAAAAATTGTTCTAAGAAACTGCATCTCACCCCTGTAACGTGCTAAACGCAGCATTCCCGTCTTCTCTTCTCTCCCACTAACACTCGACCCCCCTAAAAGAATACAGCACTGCCCTCATTTGCTGAGAGAACAACTTAGAAACCACCTTCACATCTGCACTATTCCAACTCGCAGCCACCAACTCCATTTCTTGCCTAACCCAACTCAAAACCAACCAGAACATCACGCTCCCCTTTTGCCTGGCCCTTAAGCTAGAGAACCAATGTCAAAAATAATACCAAATCCACATCCTGCATACTCTCCTTTGGCCTGGCCCTTGAACTAAGAGAACCAGTGTCAAAGCAATGCACAGTCCAAAACAAACATGCTCTCCTTTGCCTGGCCCTTGAACGAAGAGGAACCAGTGTCAAAACAATACTCAGTCCACACGAACGCTCTCACGTCTTCAACGATCGACTCAATCCACATCTCCGAACCTCATGCCGGCAGACCAACCATCTGACAATGTACCAGTCCATATTAGTGAGGCCCTGGACATTACAACCGTACTCTCAATCCCGCTGATGACAGCAACCACTACTCAACGCACTTCTCTGACCTAACCATCTCTACAATCCCCTCTGCCCTACTCACGACTCCTCCAACTCAACCTCGACAACCTGCCTTTTCTCATTACCATGCACACCTAAACTGTAATCGGTCGGCTTCATCTTGTCTCTCAGCTGGAGGGCTCGATCGACCTCTCTGAACTACTTACGTACCCCTGTATTTTCCCACTTAGACCTGACACTTCCTTGACTGCTGGACGTGTGCCTGACATTCACCTCTTGTTTCCTCCCTGAACCGTTGAATATGTGCCTGAAACTCCCATTTGAACCTGTTTACCCGTGCTTGATAATCCCTCTTTAGGTCTCCGAACTCCTCTCTCAGCTGTACCAAGGTCTCATGGTTGTCTCTCTTCCTCTTCATTTTTATCTCTACTGTCAAGCCTAACCAACTCAATCCGGGCACAAGGATGAGCATCAGTGCGAGTTCAATCCCTACCATTACTAACCAACACATGATGGCGTTCATTATCCCAACCACAGAACTATCAGTCACGAAATAAAAATAACTACGCTCTGCTACCATTTGTAACCGGTCGGAATTTACTGGACTTTAATTTCTCACTGGACTTGGGGTTTATTAAAAATTAATGTTAGATGGTAATGGCAGTGGAAGCGCCCCTTTGAGAAAAATCCCGAACCAGCACAAGAACACTTAAATCTACTAAACAAAATGGATTGTCCGTGACCCGTGGAAGGATAGCGTCTGTGACTGGGATGAATGAGACACACTGTAAAATTTAGACACTTATATTCCCTTCAACACTACAAACACAATCAAATAATGGTACACCAATATGCGCACCTCTTAACTTGAACTTAAAACACTACTCTGGGGAATAAAAGTTATACATGATATAGAAATTATTAGAAGCTCAGGCAACAATAAACTTGAAGTATTAAGAAATCTTTCTTGCACACATGAAACAGGCCTTAAGGGCTTTCACAAAATAATATCAGTCACTTAGGAAATGGTATTAAAAAATAAGAAATTAACTACTCTACAATGAATAGGCTTTAAGGGCTTTCAACAAAATAATATCAGTCACTGAGGAAATGGTAATAAAAAAATAAGAAATTAAATACTCTACAATGAATAGGCCTTAAGGGCACTCAACAAAATTATATCACCCCAACAGATGCACACTTCCTAACCTAACTTAACCACTACTCTGGGGAACAAGGTTATACTTGAGATCAGAATTATGAAGAACAATCAGATGCATTAAAAGAATCAAATCACAGTATCACTCTGGTTCCACTTAATGACACAAACATTCAAAAAAACACTACTATCAAAATTATTTAAGAAATATTAAACTACACACGTCAAGATAATATCAGTAACTGAGAAATGGTATTAACTACACCCGTAATAAGGAAGATAAAATGTTCCTCTAGGTATCTCCTAGAGTCCTAGACTCATGGTCTCAGTGTGTAACCATTAATTTACTCAGATAGCCTCAGTGTACTCCCAGTGCGTCCATGGGCAGGAAGAGAGAACGCCAGCAGGTGTCTATGGCCAGTAGGTAACACTTCTAGCTGACCGAGGACACGTGGTGTTGTGCACCCGAGTGGTAAGAACCGATCACCCACTGCTGATGCTGGTCCCGTGTCGTTTTAGTTGTCGGGAGCACTCGTTCACTCAAGAGATCCTTTGCTACCCCGCTAAACAGAGACAGGCCTACACTGATCGGTCCAATGGCGACAATCGCCACCCTCAATCATCAACGGCAGTCTCAAACGGCAGTCAATCTCTTGCAGTCAACTCCGGTCAACTCCGGTCAAGTGGGTTCTGACGGAAACGCTGAAATGAACTCACTGTTAGCTCTAGTTAACTTTACCACTGCCCTATCTAAACCCTGTCTGAGATTGAATGAGACTTACTTGTTATACTGCAATAGCGTAGCACAGGTGACTAGGCCACGTGACTATTTCTGCGACGGACGCGCAGGAATGTCTTGTATGTCTGACTGCTCCCCGTGACTGAGAGAGAGCCAGCGTCGCGTCCTCTCAAGGCGTTAGCTTAGGCCTACGTGACATATTTTCCGCCTAACTAATAACTCCTTGGGACACCCGTAACATTATTCAGACTGATAAACGATCTATAATAATTTCAAATTCAATAATGGTCCCTTACTTCATGAATCGCATCATTATTAATTCGGTAAATTACATTTAATATCATATAGGCCTAGTTCCGCAATCTCTCGCTATGAGCAGGCAGCGCTCTTCTCCCTCCCGCGACCTTGAACGCTCAGTGTTGCCAATGGCGGGGCATTCGAAATTACTCTGAAATTTCTGAGTATTACAATCGACCCCCCTAAAAAAAGACAGCACTGTCCTCATGTGCTGAGAAACCATACATACGACCCCCCTAAAAATTTGTTCTAAGGACTGCATCTCACCCCTTTAACGTGCTAAACGCAGCATTTCTGTCTTCTCTTCTCTCCTTTTCTCTCCCGCTAACACTCGACCCCCCTAAAAGAAAACAGCACTGCCCTCATGTGCTGAGAGAACAACTTAGAACCCACCTTCAACTCTGTACTATTCCACTCGCAGCCAGCAACTCCATTTCTTCCTAGCCCAACTCAAAACCAACCAGAACATCACGCTCCCCTTTTGCCTGGCCCTTAACTAGAGAACCAATGTCAAAACAATACGCAGTCCAAAACAAACATGCTCTCCTTTGCCTGGCCCTTGAACTAAGAGGAACCAGTGTCAAAACAATACTCAGTCCATCTCAAACATGCTCTCCTTTGCCTGGCCCTTGAGCTAAGAGGAACCAGTGTCAAAACACTACTCAGTCCATTTCAAACATGCTCTCCTTTGCCTGGCCCTTGAGCTAAGAGGAACCAGTGTCAAAACAATACTCAGTCCACGTCTCCGAACCTCATGCCGGCAGACCAACCCTCTGACAATGTACCAGTCCATATTAGTGAGGCCCTGGACATTACAACCGTACTCTCAATCCCGCTCCTGACAGCAACTCAGTCCCGCTCATGACAGCAACCACTACTCAACGCACATCTCTGACCTAACCATCTCTCCAATCCCCTCTGCCCTACTCACAACTCCTCCAACTCACCCTCTACAACCTGTCTTTTCTCATTATCATGCACCCCTAAACTGTAATTTGTCGGCTTCGTCTTGTTTCTCAGCTGGAGGGCTCGATCAACCTCTCTGAACTACTTACGTACCCCTGTATTTCCCACTTGGACCTCACACTTCCTTGACTGCTGGACGTGTGCCTGACATTCACCCCTGGTTTCCTCCCTGAACCGTTGAATGTGTGCCCGAAACTCCCACTTGAACCTGTTTACCTGTGCTTGATAATCCCTCTTTAGGTCTCCGAACTCCTGTCTCAGCTGTACCAAGGTCTCGTGGCTGTCTCTCTTCCTCGTCACTTCTATCTTTACTGTCAAGCCTAACCAACTCAATCCGGGCACAAGGATGAGCATCAGTGCGAGTTCAATCCCTACCATTACTAACCAACACATGATGGCGTTCATTATCCCAACCACAGAACTATCAGTCACGACATTAAAAACTACGCTCTGCTACCATTTGTAACCGGTCGGAATTTACTGGACTTTAATTCCTCACTTGACTTGGGGTTTATTAAAAATTAATGGATGGTAATGGCAGTGGAAGCGCCCCTTTGAGAAAAATCCCGAACCAGCACAAGAACACTTAAATCTACTAAACAAAATGAATTGTCCGTGACCCGTGGAAGGATAGCGTCTGTGACTGGGATGAATGAGACACACTGTAAAATTTAGACACTTATATTCCCTCCAACACTACAAACACAATCAAATAATGGTACACCAATATGCGCACCTCTTAACTTGAACTTAAAACACTACTCTGGGGAATAAAAGTTATACACGATATAGAAATTATTAGAAGCTCAGGCAACAATAAATTTGAAGTATTAAGAAATGTTGCTTGCACACATGAAACAGGCCTTAAGGGCTTTCACAAAATAATATCAGTCACTTAGGAAATGGTATTAAAAAATAAGAAATTAACTACTCTACAATGAATAGGCCTTAAGGGCTTTCAACAAAATAATATCAGTCACTGAGGAAATGGTAATAAAAAATAAGAAATTAAATACTCTACAATGAATAGGCCTTAAGGGCACTCAACAAAATTATATCACCCCAACAGATGCACACTTCCTAAACTAACTTAACCACTACTCTGGGGAACAAGGTTATACCTGAGATCAGAATTATGAAGAAAAATTTGATGCATTAAAAGAATCAAATCACAGTATCACTCTGGTTCCACTTAATGACACAAACATTCAAAAACAATACTATCAAAATTATTTAGGAACTATTAAACTACACACGTCAAGATAATATCAGTCTGAGGAATGGTATTAACTACACCCGTAATAAGGGAGGGAAAATGTTCCTCTAGGTATCTCCTAGAGACCTAGACTCACGGTCTCAGTGTGTGACCACTAATTTACTCAGATAGCCTCAGTGTACTCCCAGTGCGTCCATAAAGCGGAAGGGAGTGAGCCAATCAGACCTTGTACAGTTGAGAGAAGCTTTAGCTTCCCGTTAGCAAGAGGGTTTCACTAAGCTGCTCGGGACATGTGGTGTTGTGCACCCGATTGGTAAGAACTGATCACCCACTGCTGATGCTGGTCCCGTGTCGTTTTAGTTGTCGGGAGCACTCGTTCACTCAAGAGATCCTTTGCTACCCCGCTAAACAGAGACAGGCCTACACTGATCGGTCCAATGGCGACAATCGCCACCCTCAATCATCAACGGCAGTCTCAAACGGCAGTCAATCTCTTGCAGTCAACTCCGGTCAACTCCGGTCAAGTGGGTTCTGACGGAAACCCTGAAATGAACTCACTGTTAGCTCTAGTTAACTTTACCACTGCCCTATCTAAACCCTGTCTGAGATTGAATGAGACTTACTTGTTATACTGCAATAGCGCAGCACAGGTGACTAGGCCACGTGACTATTTCTGAGACGGACGCGCAGGAATGTCTTGTATGTCTGACTGCTCCCCGTGACTGAGAGAGAGCCAGCGTCGCGTCCTCTCAAGGCGTTAGCTTAGGCCTACGTGACATATTTTCCGCCTAACTAATAACTCCTTGGGACACCCGTAACATTATTCAGACTGATAAACGATCTATAATAATTTCAAATTCAATAATAGTCCCTTACTTCGTGAATCGCATCATTATTAATTCGGTAAATTACATTTAATATCATATAGGCCTAGTTCCACCATCTCTCGCTATGAGCAGCAAGAGCTCTCTTCCCTCCCACGACCTTGAACGCTCAGTGTTGCCAATGGCGGGGCATTCGAAATTACGCTGAAATTTCTGAATATTACAATCGACCCCCCTAAAAAAAGACAGCACTGTCCTCATGTGCTGAGAAAACATACATACGACCCCCCTAAAATTTGTTCTAAGAAACTGCATCTTACCCCTTTTGCTAAACGCAGCATTCCCGTCTTCTCTTCTCTCCTTTTCTCTCCAGCTAACACTCGACCCCCCTAAAAGAAAACAGCACTGCCCTCATGTGCTGAGAGAACAACTTAGAAGCCACCTTCAACTCTGTACTATTCCACTCGCAGCCAGCAACTCCATTTCTTCCTAGCCCAACTCAAAACCAACCAGAACATCACGCTCCCCTTTTGCCTGGCCCTTAACTAGAGAACCAATGTCAAAACAATACGCAGTCCAAAACAAACATGCTCTCCTTTGCCTGGCCCTTGAACTAAGAGGAACCAGTGTCAAAACAATACTCAGTCCATTTCAAACATGCTCTCCTTTGCCTGGCCCTTGAGCTAAGAGGAACCAGTGTCAAAACAATACTCAGTCCACGTCTCCGAACCTCATGCCGGCAGACCAACCCTCTGACAATGTACCAGTCCATATTAGTGAGGCCCTGGACATTACAACCGTACTCTCAATCCCGCTCCTGACAGCAACTCAGTCCCGCTCATGACAGCAACCACTACTCAACGCACATCTCTGACCTAACCATCTCTCCAATCCCCTCTGCCCTACTCACAACTCCTCCAACTCACCCTCTACAACCTGTCTTTTCTCATTATCATGCACCCCTAAACTGTAATTTGTCGGCTTCGTCTTGTTTCTCAGCTGGAGGGCTCGATCAACCTCTCTGAACTACTTACGTACCCCTGTATTTCCCACTTGGACCTCACACTTCCTTGACTGCTGGACGTGTGCCTGACATTCACCCCTGGTTTCCTCCCTGAACCGTTGAATGTGTGCCCGAAACTCCCACTTGAACCTGTTTACCTGTGCTTGATAATCCCTCTTTAGGTCTCCGAACTCCTGTCTCAGCTGTACCAAGGTCTCGTGGCTGTCTCTCTTCCTCGTCACTTCTATCTTTACTGTCAAGCCTAACCAACTCAATCCGGGCACAAGGATGAGCATCAGTGCGAGTTCAATCCCTACCATTACTAACCAACACATGATGGCGTTCATTATCCCAACCACAGAACTATCAGTCACGACATTAAAAACTACGCTCTGCTACCATTTGTAACCGGTCGGAATTTACTGGACTTTAATTCCTCACTTGACTTGGGGTTTATTAAAAATTAATGGATGGTAATGGCAGTGGAAGCGCCCCTTTGAGAAAAATCCCGAACCAGCACAAGAACACTTAAATCTACTAAACAAAATGAATTGTCCGTGACCCGTGGAAGGATAGCGTCTGTGACTGGGATGAATGAGACACACTGTAAAATTTAGACACTTATATTCCCTCCAACACTACAAACACAATCAAATAATGGTACACCAATATGCGCACCTCTTAACTTGAACTTAAAACACTACTCTGGGGAATAAAAGTTATACATGATATAGAAATTATTAGAAGCTCAGGCAACAATAAATTTGAAGTATTAAGAAATGTTGCTTGCACACATGAAACAGGCCTTAAGGGCTTTCACAAAATAATATCAGTCACTTAGGAAATGGTATTAAAAAATAAGAAATTAACTACTCTACAATGAATAGGCCTTAAGGGCTCTCAACAAAATAATATCAGTCACTGAGGAAATGGTAATAAAAAATAAGAAATTAAATACTCTACAATGAATAGGCCTTAAGGGCACTCAACAAAATTATATCACCCCAACAGATGCACACTTCCTAACCTAACTTAACCACTACTCTGGGGAACAAGGTTATACCTGAGATCAGAATTATGAAGAAAAATTTGATGCATTAAAAGAATCAAATCACAGTATCACTCTGGTTCCACTTAATGACACAAACATTCAAAAACAATACTATCAAAATTATTTAGGAACTATTAAACTACACACGTCAAGATAATATCAGTCTGAGGAATGGTATTAACTACACCCATAATAAGGGAGGGAAAATGTTCCTCTAGGTATCTCCTAGAGACCTAGACTCGCGGTCTCAGTGTGTGACCATTAATTTACTCAGATAGCCTCAGTGTACTCCCAGTGCGTCCATAAAGCGGAAGGGAGTGAGCCAATCAGACCTTGTACAGTTGAGAGAAGCTTTAGCTTCCCGTTAGCAAGAGGGTTTCACTAAGCTGCTCGGGACATGTGGTGTTGTGCACCCGATTGGTAAGATCTGATCACCCACTGCTGATGCTGGTCCCGTGTCGTTTTAGTTGTCGGGAGCACTCGTTCACTCAAGAGATCCTTTGCTACCCCGCTAAACAGAGACAGGCCTACACTGATCGGTCCAATGGCGACAATCGCCACCCTCAATCATCAACGGCAGTCTCAAACGGCAGTCAATCTCTCGCAGTCAACTCCGGTCAACTCCGGTCAACTCCAGTCAAGTGGGTTCTGACGGAAACCCTGAAATGAACTCACTGTTAGCTCTAGTTAACTTTACCACTGCCCTATCTAACCCTGTCTGAGATTGAATGAGACTTACTTGTTATACTGCAATAGTGCAACACAGGTGACTAGGCCACGTGACTATTTCTGTGACGGACGCGCAGGGACGTCTTGTTTGTCTGAATGCTTCTCCGTGACTGAGAGAGAGCCAGCGTCGCGTCTCTCCAAGGCGCTAGCTTAGGCCTACGTGACATATTTTCCGCCTAACTAATAACTCCTTGGGACACCCGTAACATTATTCAGACTGATAAGCGATCTATAATAAATGCAAATTCAATAATAGTCCCTTTACTTCATGAATCGCATCATTATTAATTCGGCAAATTACATTTAATATCATATAGGCCTAGTTCCACAACCTCCCACTATGTGCGGGGAGCGCTCTCTTCCCTCAGACGACCTTGAACGCTCAGTATCCCTAATGGCAGGGCATTTGAAATTTCTGAATATTACAATCGACCCCCCTAAAAAAAAACAGCACTGTCCTCATGTGCTGAGAAAAACATGCATACAACCCCCCTAAAAAATTGTTCTAAGAAACTGCATCTTACCCCTTTAACGTGCTAAATGCAGCATTCCCGTCTTCTCCACTTCTCTCTCCCGTTAACATATATATATATATATATATATATATATATATATATATATATATATATATATATATATATATATATATAGATATATATATATATATATTGTTACGAGTTGGGGATTTAGAAACCGGTTTAGAATATAGTTAAAAGTCTACCCAGATCCCAACAGGCAACAACAATAAAAAAACTAAACAAACAAAGACAATCGGACTATAAAAGGGTAGACAAAGGATGCGAGTTTTTGTTGTGTATAATAAAGTACAATAAATTCCTTAACAAAATATCCAGGTTTCTATAATTTACCCTTAACCATACTTAACCTAAACATACGCAACATTGGCTTAACAGTATATACATATTTATACAACATACAACAATCTGAAGCAAGTGGAGGTGGGAGGCAATATAGGGTTACAAATACTCAAGTGCTGTGCTGAAGTGTATGACGAGTAGGGCTGAGTATTGAAGATGGTAGGTAGTCACTGTGCCGTAGGTTTCCAGGATAGGTAGTCCAAGTGTGGTCACTTCCCAGAGTGAACTACCTATCCTGGAAACCTACGGCACAGTGACTACCTACCATCTTCTTCAATACTCAGCCCTACTCGTCAGATACTTCAGCACCGTACCCTCGCTCCAGAGTAGGCTGTTCCATAGTCACTAGTTAAGGGTGAAGTGATATCTTGGGATGCCCGCTCTACCAGGACCCCATAATTATAAAGCCTCAATTATTGTTCTTCTCATTATATCATTCGGGGTCAATAATAAAGTAACTCAAGGGTTGTTTATCCGGATCTTTATATTAATGCCGTAATACGCCCTTCCTTTTTCAAGTATCTTTCCAAGTCTCTTATCCTTGTTTAAGGATCTTATCAGAAGAACAATATTCATAAGTGTAATTTCCCTAGGTATAACTTGGGTAGTTTCTGGGACTTTCTGGTTATCCACTGCCGTGATATTTTCTAGGGTAATCCACTTATCTTATCTTTTGGCCATTAGTTAATTTATCTAGTTTTCTTAACAATGACCACCTCAGGTTTTGATCTCCAGGATTTTATTGAAAATCCTTCCGTAGCTAAATTACGTGTTAATATCCTAAAGAAAGAATGGAAAGGAATAGCCACCTATTACAATATCCCATATTCACACCAAATGACTAAGGAAGTGTTAAAAAATCAGGTAGTTGAAATGTTGTTTCAACAAGAAGTTTTAGAAGAATCCGCTGTTGACCAATTAACGCCCATGTCCAAGATACTTCAACCACTATTCACCACCCCTCCTCACTCAGAAGTTGCCTCAAGTCTGGCTAGCCCTCAAGAAAATACACAAGGAGTAGATGCCTTAGAACTAGAACGAGCTAGGTTCGAGTTCCAAATCAAAATGAAAGAATTCCAGTTGGAGCATGAGTTGGAACAGGCCAAGTTGGAGCATGAGGAAAAGTTGGAACAGGCCAAGTTGGAGCATGAGGAAAAGTCGGAACAGGCCAAGTTGGAGCAGGAGGTTAGACTGAAAGAACTACAGGTGAAAGAGACAGAAGTCACCTTAACATCGGAGTTTAAATCAAAAGAAGTGGCATTAAAAGAGAGACTAGCTGCTTTTAACCCTGCTAATGCTTCTTCCCTTGTTCCCGAGTTTGATGAATCCGATATGGACGAGTCATTTAGGACTTTTGAGAAAATAGCCGGGAAGAATGAGTGGCCTAAGGACCAGTGGGTGTCGGTGTTAGTTCCTAAATTATGTGGTAAGGCTCGTAGAGTTTATAATTGTTTAGACCAAACTGATGACTATGATAACGTAAAAAAGAATATCCTCACCTCTTATGCTATCACGCCAGATAGATACCGGCAGAAGTTTCGTAAACTAACCAAAACATTTTCACACACCTTTGTTGAGTTTGCTCAAGAAAAGCTTAGGTTTTTCAAGAATTGGTTAGAGGCTACATAGTCCTCCACATTTCAGGATTTGTTAAACTTGGTAGGCCTGGAGGAGTGGAAGAGCAAGATACCATTTCACATCTTGAAGCATGTGGAGGAGCGTGGAAAGGTTAATTTAGGGCGTGCGGCTGAGGTGGCTGATGCGTACGCCTTGCTGATGGAGTCACTGGGCAGTAGGGAACGTGGTACTTTCCAGCATGTTAGGTCCTCCTCTGATGATAACCTTGGGGACGTGAGTGGTAGGTCGAAAGGCTCCACACCTACCCCCCCCCCCCTGATGCAACCAAGTTTTATTGGTCTTACTATAAAAAATCAGGCCATACGATCCAATCTTGTAAACACCCAAAGTGTCGAACTTCTAAAAGTAGTTCCCTGGATCCCAAATTCAAACCAATAGCAACCACCAATGTGGAAAGGCCCCATCAGGATCTCTTCTCTTCATTCACCTATGAGGGAAAAATTTCAATCATAGAGGGGTCTCGTTCTTTTCCTATTCGTATACTACGTGATACGGGCGCAGCACAATCTATCCTCCTGTTTAACATCATTCCTGATATATCTACAGCATTTACTAATGAGAGTGTTCTAATTTCAGATCTCTCATCCCATTCTTCCTATCCCTTAGCTAAAGTGCACCTCCAATGTCCCTTGATTACTGGGGAAGTGCAAGTAGCCATTAGGAAAGATCCAATGCCTGTGAGCGGCATTCATTTATTATTGGGTAATGACTTGGCAGGAGATCTAGTGGTCCCCAACATAAAGACAGTCGACTCTCCCTTACCTGTCAACTCCACCACTGACCTTGAAGAAACTATTCCTCACCTTTTCCCATCTTGTGCTGTCACCCGGTCACAGAGTGTGCGAAATGGGCCCTCTTCTTCTAAAACCACCTCCAATATCTTCCTACCCACAGAAGATCTGTACAATAAGACCATTAGTAAGGATAAGCTCATTAAAGCCCAACAATCTGATCCATCTTTGAATAAACTTCATCATGCGGCAGTTGAGGGTTAAGATTTTAACACCCTTCCTTGTTTTTATTATCAGGAAGGGGTTTTGATAAGTGCCTACAGACCCCCTGAGCTTACCCATCTAGACACGTGGTCGGAAATACATCAAGTCAGACTAGTCAGACCAGCATTAATTGCCCTTGCCCATGATGGTATTTCAGGACATTTGGGAATCCTGAAAACATATAAAAAGCTCCTCCAACACTATTACTGGCCTGGACTTAGGAAGGATGTGTCAAAGTACCTAAAATCTTGTCATATTTGTCAAATGGTAGGAAAACAAATGAAAGTATACCAGCAGCTCCCATTAAGCCCATCCCAGTATTTTCTACACCATTTGAAAAGATTGTTGTGGATTGTGTGGGCCCATTACCAAAGACTAAGAAGGGAAATCAATTCCTGCTCACATTTATGGATACCAGTACACGTTATCCTGAGGCTTTTCCCCTTAAAAGCATCACTTCAAAAAATGTAATCAAACCTCTTTTGCACCTTTTCACTTCAGGCATTCTTGTAAAGAGATCCAATCCGATCAGGGCACCACCTTATGAGCAATCTTTTTCAAACAGGTGATGGAAAGAGACCAGGTGGACTATTGTACATCTGGCTTACTACCACAATCCTAAGGGTTTTGGAATGGTTCTACTCGAACTTTCTAAAATGAATGCTGCAAAATATCAGAATACTGTGTTAACGATGAAAGTACAGATTTGTTACTTTTTAAGCATCAGGGAATGTCCCCAGGAGTCATTGGGTTTCTCCCCGTTCGAATTACTATATGGGAGACAAATTAGGGGACCCCTTAAAATAGTAAAGGAGCAGTGGCTTGACACTCCATCTATTAAGCCCTCAACAGTTTCCCAATACATTGACACTTTACGGGACAAATTAACTGAAGTCCGAACCATTGCTCAGTCAAACTTAAAAAAAGTCCAAGAAAAAATGGTGAAGTCCCAACCTAAATTAGTTGAAAGATCATTTTCTCCAGGTGACAAAGTGTTACTCTTTCTACCCATTCCAGGCTCTCCCCTTAAAAGCAAGTTTACTGGTCCCTATATAGTTGCTAATAAACTATCTTCCCTCAACTATATAGTCCATACTCCTGATCGCAGAAAAGATTCAAAACTTGTTCACATTAATCTCATGAAACTTTACCATTCCAGGCAGTCAGAGAAAGACATCCCAGAGGCTACAAGCCTACCTGTATTGCATACGGTTTT
>NW_024716606.1:0-14824 GCF_018991925.1 Homarus americanus | reverse complement strand
AGACTTTGTTATACTCGATCAGGGGAATTTGTTAGACTCGACCAGGGGACTTTGTTATACTCGATCAGGGGAATTTATTATACTCGATCAGAGGACTTTGTTATACTCGATCGGGGGACTTTGTTTTACTCGATCAGGGGGCTCTGTTATACTCGATCAAGGGACTGTGTTATACTCGACGAGGGGACTTTGTTTTCCTCGATCAGGGGACTGTTCTATATTCGATCAGGGGGCTTTATTATGCTCGACCAGGGGCCTTTGTTATGCTCGATAAGGGGACTTGGTTATATGTGATCAGGGGACTTTGTTATTCTCGATCAGGGGCTTGGTTATACTCGACCAGGGGACTTTGTTATACTCGACCAGGGGACTTTGTTATACTTGATCAGGGATATTTGTTATACTCGACCAGGGGACTTTGTTATGCTCGACCAGGGGCCTTTGTTATGCTCGTTAAGGGGACTTTGTTATACTCGATGATTGGGCTTTGTTATACTCGATCAGGGGACTTTGTTATACTCGACCGGGGTCCTTTGTTATGGTCGACCAGTGGCCTTTGTTATACTCGATTAGGGGGCTTTGTTATATTCGATTATGTGACTTTATTATACTCGATGAGGGGCATTTGTTATACTCGATCAAGGGCCTTTGCTATACTCGATCAGAGGACTTTGTTAGTCTCGATTAGGGGCCTTTGTTATAATCGATCAGGGGACTTTGTTATACTCGATTAGCTGGGATTTTTTATACTATATCAGGGGCTTTTGTTATAATCGAAGAAGGGGAATTTGGTATACTCGATCATGAGAATTTGTTATACTCGATCACGGCCTTTATTATACTTGACCAGGGGGGTTTGATATACTCGATCAGGGGACTTTCTTATACTCGGTCAGGGACTTTGTTACTCGATCAGGGGACTTTGGTATACTCGATCAGGGGACTTTGTTATACTCAAACAGGGGACTTTGTTATACTCGATCAGTTATACTGATCAGGGACTTTGTTATACTCGAACAGGGGGATATTACTGTACTGACCAGGGAACTTTGTTATACACTGATTAGGGGATATGTTATACTCTATCAGGGGATGTGTTATACTCGATCAGGGGACTTTGTTATACTCGATTAGAGGGCTTTGTTATACTCGATCAAGGGACTTTGTTATACTCGACCAGAGAACTTTGTTTTACTCGATCAGGGTACTGTTCTATATTCGATCAGGGGACTTTGATATACTCGATTAGGGGCCTTTATTATACTCGATCAAGGGCCTTTGTTATACTCGATCAGAGGACTTTATTATACTCGATCAGGGGACTTTGTTATACTTGACCAGGGGACTTTGTTATACTCGATCAGGGGGCTTTGTTATACTCGATCATGGGACATTACTATACTCGACCAGGTCCTTTGTATGCTTCCTTCCCGTGGCCTTTATACTTTCGAACAAAGGGCTTTGTTATATTCGATTAGGGACTTTGTTATACCTGATGAGAGGCATTTGTTATATTCGATCAAGGGCCTTTGCTATACTCGATTAGGGACTTTGATATACCTGATCAGTGGGCTTTGTTATACTCGACCAGGGGCCTTTGTTATGCTCAATCAGGGGATTTTGTTATACTCGATCAGGAGCCTTTGTTATACTCTATCAGGGGCTTTTATTATACTCTAACCAGGGGAATTTGTTATACTCGATCATGAAACCTTGTTATACTCGACCAGGGGCCTTGGTTATGCTCGATAAGGGGACTTTGTTATACTCCATCAGGGGCCTTTGTTATACTCGATCAGGGTACTTTGTTATACTCGATCAGGGGCCTTTGTTATACTTGACCAGGGGACTTTGTTATACTCGATTAGGGGACTTTGTTATACTCGATGAGGGGGCTTTGATATACTCGATAAGGGGACTTTGTTATACTCGATCAGGGGACTTTGTTATACTCGATGATTGGACTTTGTTAAACTCGATCAGAGGACTTTGTTATACTCAACCAGGGTCCTTTGTTATGCTCGTCCAGTGGCATTTTGTTATACTCGATGAGGGGGCTTTGTTATATTCGATTAGGGGACTTTGTTATACTCGATGAGGGGCATTTGTTATACTCGATCAAGGGCCTTTGCTATACTCGATCAGGGGACTTTGATATACACGATTAGTGGGCTTTGATATACTCGACCAGGGGCCTTTGTTATACTCTATCAGGGGCCTTTGTTATACTATATCAGGGGCTTTTGTTATACTCGAAACAGGAGAATTTGTTATACTCGATCATGAGACCTTGTTATACTCGATCAGGGCCTTTTTTATGCTCGACCAGGGGGGTTTGCTATACGCGATCAGGGGACGTTGTTATACTCGATTAGGAGTCTTTGTTATACTCGACCATGGTGCTTTGTTATGCTCGACCAGTGGCCTTTGTTATACTCGATAAGGGGGCTTTGTTATATTCGATTAAGGGACTTTGTTATACTCTACCAGGGGCCTTTGTTATGGTCAACCAGGGGACTTTGTTATACTCAATCAGGGGACTTGTTTTATTCGATCAGGGGGCTTTGTTTTCCTCGACCAGGGGACTTTGTTATACTAGATCATGGGACTTTGTTATACCTGATTTGGGGACTTTGTAATATTCGATGAGGGGTTTTTGTTATACTCGACCAGGGGCCTTTGTTATGCTCGATATGGGGACATTGTTGTAATTGATGAGGGGCCTTTGTTTTACTCGATCAGGGGACATTACTCTACTCGACCAGGTAACTTTGTTTTACACGATCAGGGGATATGTTATACTCGATCAGGGGACTTTGTTATACTCAGTCATGAGGCTTTGTTATACTCAACCCGGGGCCTTTGTTATACTCGAGCAGGGGACTTTGTTATACTCAGTCAGGAGGCTTTGCTATAATCAACCCGGGGCCTTTGTTATACTCGATCAGGGGAATTTGGTATACTCGATCAGAGGAATTTGTTATACTCGATCAGGGGTCTTTGTTATGCTCGATCAGGGGACTTTGTTATACTCGATCAGGGGGCTTTGTTATAATCCATCAGGGTCTTTGTTATTCTCCATTAGGGGCCTTTGTTATACTCGACAAGGGGACTTTGTTATTTTCGATCAGGGGACTTTGTTATACTTGATCAGGGGACTTTGTATTGTTCGGTCAGGGGGGCTTTGTTATGCTCGACCAGGGGCCTTTGTTATGCTCGATAAGGGGACTTTGTTATACTCGATTAGGGGGGGCTTTGTTTTCCTCGATCAGGGGACTTTGTTATATTCCATCAGGGTCTTTGTTATTCTCCATTAGGTGCCTTTGTTGTACTCGACCAGGGGACTTTGTTATTTTCGATCAGGGGACTTTGTTATACTTGATCAGGGGACTTTGTATTATTCGGTCAGGGGGGCTTTCTTATGCTCGACCATGTAACTTTGTTATACACGATCAGGGGATGTGTTATACTCGATCAGGGGACTTTGTTATACTCAGTCAGGAGGCTTTGTTATACTCAACCCGGGGCCTTTGTTATACTCTATCAGGGGAATTTGGTATACTCGATCAGAGGACTTTGTTATACTCGATCAGGGGCCTTTGTTATACTCGACCAGGGGACTTTGTTATTTTCGATCAGGGGACTTTGTTATACTTGATCAGGGGACTTTGTATTATTCGGTCAGGGGGGCTTTGTTATGCTCGACCAGGGGCTTTTGGTATGCTCGATAATGGGACTTTGTTATATGCGATCAGGGGACTTTGTTATTCTCGATGAGGGGCCTTGGTTATACTCGACCAGGGGACTTTGTTATACTCGACCAGGGGACTTTGTTATACTTGATCAGGGGAATTTGTTATACTCGACCAGGGGACTTTGGTATGCTCGACCAGGGGCCTTTGTTATGCTCGATAAGGGGACTTTGTTATATTCGATTAAGGGGGGCTTTCTTTTCCTCGATCAGGGGACTTTGTTATACTCCATCAGGGTCTTTGTTATTCTCCATTAAAGGCCTTTGTTATACTCGACCAGGGGACTTTGTTATTTTCGATCAGGGGACTTTGTTATACTTGATCAGGGGACTTTGTATTATTCGGTCAGGTGGGCTTTCTTATGCTCCACCAGGTAACTTTGTTATACACGATCAGGGGATGTGTTATACTCGATCAGGGCACTTTGTTATACTCAGTCAGGAGGCTTTGTTATACTCAACCCGGGGCCTTTGTTTTACTCGATCATGAGAATTTGGTATACTCGATCAGAGGACTTTGTTATACTCGATCAGGGGGCTTTGTTATACTCAACCAGGGTACTTTGTTATACTCGATCAGGTGACTTTGTTATACTCGACCAGGGGTCTTTGTTATGCTCGATCAGGGGACTTTGTTATACTCGATCAGGGGACTTTGTTATACTCTATTAGGGGGGCTTTGTTATACTTGTTCAGGGGACTTTGTATTATTCGGTCCGGGGGGCTTTGTTATGCTCGACCAGGGGCCTTTGTTATGCTCGATAAGGGGACTTAGTTATATGCGATCAGGGGACTTTGTTATTCTCGATCAGGGGCCTTGGTTATACTCGACCAGGGGACTTTGTTATACTCGACCAGGGGACTTTGTTATACTTGATCAGGGGAATTTGTATTATTCGGTCAGGGGGGCTTTCTTTTGCTCCACCAGGTAACTTTGTCATACACGATCAGGGGATGTGTTATACTCGATCAGAGGACTTTGCTATACTCAGTCAGAAGGCTTTGTTATACTCAACCCGGGGCCTTTGTTATACTCGATCAGGGGAATTTGGTATACTCGATCAGACGACTTTGTTATACTCGATCAGGGGGCTTTGTTATACTCAACCAGGGGACTTTGTTATACTCGATGAGGTGACTTTGTTATGCTCGATCAGGGGACTTTGTTATACTCGATCAGGGGACTTTGTTATACTCGATTAGGGGGGGCTTTCTTTTCCTCGATCAGGGGACTTTGTTATACTCCATCAGGGTCTTTGTTAGGCTCGATAAGGGGACTTTGTTATACTCGATCAGGGGCCTTTGTTATACTCGATCAAGGGCCTTTGTCATAATCGATCAGGGGACTTTGTTATACTTGAACAGGGGAATTTGTTATACTCGACCAGGAAACTTTGTTATGCTCGATAAGGGGACTTTGTTATACTCGATCAGGGGCCTTTGTTATACTCGATCAAGAGCCTTTGTCATAATCGATCAGGGGACTTTATTATACTTGATCAGGGGAATTTGTTATACTCGACCAGGGGACTTGGTTATACTTAATCAGGGGAATTTGTTATACTCGACCAAGGTACTTTGTTATACTCGATCAGGGGACATTACTATACTCGACAAGGGAACTTTTTTATACACGATCAGGGGATATGTTATACTCGATCAGGGGATGTGTTATACTCGATCAGGGGACTTTGTTATACTCAGTCAGGAGGCTCTGTTATACTCAACCGGGGTCCTTTGTTATACTCGATCAGGGGAATTTGTTATACTCGATCAGGGGACTTTGTTATACAAGATCAGGGGGCTTTGTTATACTAAACCAGGGGACTTTGTTATACTCGATTAGGTGGTTTTGTTATACTCAACCAGGGGTCTTTGTTATGCTCGATCAGGGGACTTTGTTATCCTCGATCAGGGGCCTTTGTTATACTATATCAGGGGCTTTTGATATACTCGAACCAGGAGAATTTGTTATACTCGATCATGAGACCTTGTTATACTCGATCAGGGGACTTTGTTATACTCGATGAGAGGGCTTTGTTATACTCGACCATGGTGCTTTGTTGTTCTCGACCAGTGGAACTTTGTTATACTCGATAAGTGGACTTTGTTATACTCGATCAGGGGACTTTGTTATACTCGATCAGGGGCCTTTGTTATACTCGATCATGGGCCTTTGTTATACTCTACCAGGGGACTTTGTTATACTCGATCAGGGGAATTTGTTATACTCGACCAGGGGTCTTTGATATACTCGATCAGGGGAATTTGTTATACTCGACCAGGGGACTTTGTTATTCACGACCAGGGAACTTTGTTTTACTCGATCAGAGGACTTTGTTATACTCGATCGGGGGACTTTGTTTTACTCGATCAAGGGGCTTTGTTATACTAGATCAAGGGACTCTGTTATACTCGACCAGGGACTTTGTTTTACTCGATGAGGCAACTGTTTTCTATTCGATCAGGGGACTTTGTTATACTCGATTAGGGGCATTTATTATACTCGATCAAGGGCCTATGTTATACTCGATCAGCGGACTTTGTTATACTCGATTAGGGGACTTTGTTATACTTGAGCAGGGGACTTTATTATACTCGATCAGGGGGCTTTATTATACTCGATCAGGGGACATTACTATACTCGACCAGGTAACTTTGTTATACACGATCAGGGGATATGTTTTACTCGATCAGGGAATGTGTTATATTCGATCAGGGGACTTTGCTATACTCGATCAGGATGCTTTGTTATACTCAACCGGGGGCCTTTGTTATACTCGACCAGGGGACTTTGTTATACTCGATAAGGGGACTTTGTTATACTCGATCAGGGGACTTTGTTATACTCGACCAGGGGCCTTTGTTATGCTCGATAAGGGGACTTTGTTATACTCGATGAGGGTCCTTTGTTATACTCGATGAGGGGACATTACTATACTCGACCAGGAACTTTGTTATACACGATCAGGGGATATGTTATACTCGATCAGGGGATGTGTTATACTCGATCAGGGGTCTTTGTTATACTCAGTCAGGAGGCTTTGTTATACTCAATTGGGAGCCTTTGTTATACTCGACCAGGGAAATTTGTTATATTCGATCAGAGGACTTTGTTATTCTCGATCAGGGGCCTTGGTTATACTCGACCAGTGGACTTTGTTATACTCGACCAGGGGACTTTGTTATACTCGACCAGGGGACTTTGTTATACTCGATCAGGGGAATTTGTAATAATGGATCAAGGGCCTTTGTCATAATCGATCAGGGGACTTTGTTATACTCAATCATGGGCCATTGTTATACTCATCCAGGGGACTTTGTTATTCTCGATCAGGGGAATTTATTATACTCGACCAGGGGACTTTGTTATACACGACCATTGGACTTTGTTATATTCGATCAGAGGACTTTGTTATACTCGATCGGGGGACTTTGTTTTACTAGATCGAGGGGCTTTGTTATACTCGATCAAGGGACTTTGTTAAACTTGATTAGGGGCCCTTATTATACTCGATGAAGGGCCTTTGTTATACCCGATCAGTGGACTTTGTTATACTCGATCAGAGAACTTTGGTATACTCGATTAGGGGACTTTTTTATACTCAAACAGGGGACTTTGTTATACTCGATCAGGGGGCTTTGTTATACTCGATTAGGGGATATTACTATACTCGACCAGGGAACTTTGTTATACACGATCAGGAGATATGTTATACTCTATCAGGGGATGTGTTATACTCGATCAGGGGACTTTGTTATACTCGATCAGGAGGCTTTGTTACACTCAACCGGGGGCCTTTGTTTTACTCGATCAGGGGCCTTTGTTTTACTCGATCAAGGGACTTTGTTATACTCGATCAAGGGACTTTGGTATACTCGATCATGGGGCTTTGTTTTCCTCGATCAGGGGACTTTGTTATACTCCATCAGGGACATTTTATCCTCCATCAGGGGCCTTTGTTATACTCGACCAGGGCTCTTTGTTATACTCGATCAGGGGACTTTGTTATACTTGAAACAGGACTTTGTAATATTCGATCAGGGGGGCTTTGTTATACTCGATCAGGGGACTTTGTTATACTCGACCAGGGGACTTTGTTATACTCGATCAGGGGGCTTTGATATATTCGATCAGGGGACTTTGTTTTACTCGATGAGGGGACTTTGTTATACTCGATGATTGGGCTTTGTTATACTCGATCAGGGGACTTTGTTATACTCGACCAGGGTCCTTTGTTATGGTCGACCAGTGGCCTTTGTTATACTCGATGATTGGGCTTTGTTATATTCGATTAGGTGACTTTGTTATACTCGATGAGGGGCATTTGTTATACTCGATCAAGGGCCTTTGCTATACTCGATCAGGGGACTTTGTTAGACTCGATTAGGGTCCTTTGTTATAATGGATCAGGGGACTTTGCTACACTCGATTAGGGGGATTTGTTATACTATATCAGGGGCTTTTGTTATATTCGAACCAGGGGAATTTGGTATACTCGATCACGAGAATTTGGTTTACTCGACCAGGGCCTTTATTATACTCGACCAGGGGGGTTTGATATACTCGATCAGGGGACTTTGTTATACTCGACAAGAGGACTTTGTTATACTCGATCAGGGGGCTTTGTTTTACTCCATGAGGGTCTTTGTTATACTCCATTAGGGGCATTTGTTATACTCGAATAGGGGTCTTTGTTATACTCGATCAGGGGACTTTGTTATACTTGATCAGGGGATTTTGTAATATTCGATGAGGGGGGCTTTGTTATACTCAACCAGGGTCCTTTGTTATACTCGATCAGGGGACTTTGTTATACACGATCAGGGGGCTTTGTTATACTAAACCAGGGGACTTTGTTATACTCGATTCGGTGGTTTTGTTATACTCAACCAGGGGTCTTTGTTATGCTCGATCAGGGGACTTTGTTATCCTCGATCAGGAGCCTTTGTTATACTATATCAGGGGCTTTTGTTATACTCGAACCAGGCAATTTGTTATTCTCGATCATGAGACCTTGTTATACTCGATCAGGGGACATTGTTATACTCGATGAGGGGGCTTTGTTATACTTGACGATGGTGCTTTGTTGTTATCGACCAGTGGACTTTGTTATACTCGATAAGGGGCTTTTGTTATACTCGATCAGGGGACTTTGTTATTCTCTACCAGGGGCCTTTGTTATACTCGATCAGGGGACATTACTATACTCGACCAGGAAACTTTGTTATACACGATCAAGGGATATGTTATACTCGATCAGGGGATGTGTTATACTCGATCAGGGGACGTTGTTATTCTCGATTAAGTGGCTTTCTTATACTCAACCGGGGGCCTTTGTTATACTCGATTAGGGAACTTTGTTATACACGATCAGGGGACTTTGTAATACTCGATCAAGGGGGCTTTGACATACTCAACCAGGGGAACTTTGTTATACTCGATCAGGTGGCTTTGTTATACTCGATAAGGGGACTTTGTTATTCTCGATCAGGGGCCTTGGTTATACTCGACCAGGGGACTTTGTTTTACTCGACCAGGGGAGCTTGTTATACTCGATCAGGGGCCTTTGTTATACTCGATCAGGGGATATTAGTATACTCGACCAGGCAACTTTGTTATACACGATCAGGGGATATGTTGTACTCGATCAAGGGATGTGATATACTCGATCCCAGGACTTTGTTATACTCGATTAGGAGGCTTTGTTATACTCAACCGGGGGCTTTGTTATACACGACAAGGGAACTTTGTTATACTCGATCAGAGGACTTTGTTATATTCGATCAGGGGACTTTGTTATTCTCGATCAGGGGCCTTGGTTATACTCGACCAGGGGACTGTGTTATACTCGACCAGGGGACTTTGTTATACGCGACCAGGGGACTTTGTTATACTCGATGAGGGGAATTTGTTATACTCGACTATCGGACTTTGTCATACTTGATAACAGGACTTTGTTATACTCGATCAGGGGAATTTGTTATACTGAATCAGGGGACTTTGTTATACTCGATTAGGGGGCTTTGTTATACTCAATCAGGGGACTTTGTTATACTCGATCAGGTGGTTTTGTTATACACGACCTAGGGCCTTTGTTGTGCTCGATCACGCGACTTTGTTATACTCGATCAGGGGACTTTGATATACTCGATCAGGGGGCTTTGTTATACTCGATCAAGGGCCTTTGTTATACTCGATCAGAGGACTTTGTTATACTCGATTAGGGGACTTTGTTATACTTGAGCAGGGGACTTTGTTGTACTCGATCAGGGGGCTTTATTATACTCGATCAGGGGACATTACTATACTCGAACAGGTAACTTTGTTATACACGATCCGGGGATATGTTTTATTCGATCAGGGAATGTGTTATACTCGATCAGGGGACTTTGCTATACTCGATCAGGATGCTTTGTTATACTCAACCGGGGGCCTTTGTTATACTCGATCAGAGGACTTTGTTATACTCGATAAGGGGACTTTGTTATACTCGATCAGGGGACTTTGTTATACGCGATCAGGGGCCTTTGTTATACTCGACCAGGGGTCTTTGTTATGCTCGATCAGGGGACTTTGTTATACTCGATCAGGGGACTTTGTTATACTCGATTAGGGGGGCTTTGTTTTCCTCGATCAGGGGACTTTGTTATTCTCCATCAGGGTCTTTGTTATTCTACATTAGGGGCCTTTGTTATACTCGACCAGGGGACTTTGCTATTTTCGATCAGGGGACTTTGTTTTTCTTGATCAGGGGACTTGGTTATACTTGATCAGGGGAATTTGTATTATTCGGTCAGGGGGGCTTTATTTTGCTCCACCAGGTAACTTTGTTATACACGATCAGGGGATGTGTTATACTCGATCAGGGGACTTTGTTATACTCAGTCAGGAGGCTTTGTTATACTCAACCCGGGGCCTTTGTTATACTCGATCAGGGGAATTTGGTATACTCGATCAGAGGATTTTGTTATACTCGATCAGGGGGCTTTGTTATACTCAACCAGGGGACTTTGTTATACTCGATCAGGTGACTTTGTTATACTCGACCAGGGGTCTTTGTTATACTCGATCAGGACTTTGTTATACTCGATCAGGGGACTTTGTTACTACTCGATTAGGGGAGCTTTGTTTTCCTCGATCAGGGGACTTTGTTATGCTCCATCAGGGTCTTCGTTGTTCTACGTTAGGGGCCTTTGTTATACTCGACCAGGGGACTTTGTTATTTTCGATCAGGGGACTTTGCTATACTTGATCAGAGGACTTTGTATTATTTTGTCAGGGGGGCTTTGTTATGCTCGACCAGGGGCCTTTGTTATGCTCGATAAGGGGACTTTGTTATATGGATCAGGGGACTTTGTTATTCTCGATCAGGGGCCTTGGTTATACTCGACCAGGGGACTTTGTTATACTCGACCAGGGGACTTTGTTATACTCGACCAGGGACTTTGTTATACTTGATCAGGGGAATTTGTTATACTCGACCAGGGGACTTTGTTATGCTCGATAAGGAGACTTTGTTATACTCGATCAGGGGCCTTTGTTATACTCGATCAAGGGCCTTTGTCATAATCGATCAGGGGACTTTGTTATAACTGATCAGGGGACTTTGTTATACTTGATCAAGGGAATTTTTTTACTCGACCAGGGGACTTTGTTATACTTGATCAGGTGAATTTGTTATACTCGACCAAGGGACTTTGTTATACTCGATCAGGGGACATTACTATACTCGACAAGGGAACTTTTTTATTCACGATCATGGGATATGTTATACTCGATTAGGGGATGTGTTATACTCGATCAGGGGACTTTGTTATACTCAGTCAGGAGGCTTTGTTATACTCAACCGGGGTCCTTTGTTATACTCGATCAGTGGAATTTGTTATACTCGATGAGGGGGCTTTGTTATACTCGACCATGGTGCTTTGTTGTTCTCGACCAGTGGACTTTGTTATACTCGATAAGGGGACTTTGTTATACTCGATCAGGGGACTTTGTTATACTCGATCAGGGGCTTTTGTTATACTCTACCAGGGGACTTTGTTATACTCGATCAGGTGAATTTGTTATACTCGACCAGGGACTTTGATATACTCGATCAGGGGAATTTGTTATACTCGACCAGGGGACTTTGTTATTCACGACCAGGGAACTTTGTTTTACTCGATCAGAGGACTTTGTTATACTCGATCGAGGGACTTTGTTTTACTCGATTAGGGGGCTTTGTTATACTCGATCAAGGGACTCTGTTATACTCGACCAGGGGACTTTGTTTTACTCGATGAGGCAACTGTTTTCTATTCGATCAGGGGACTTTGTTATACTCGATTAGGGGCATTTATTATACTCGATCAAGGGCCTTTGTTATACTCGATCAGCGGACTTTGTTATACTCGATTAGGGGACTTTGTTATACTTGAGCAGGGGACTTTGTTATACGTCCAGAAATTTGGTATACTCGATCAGAGGATTTTGTTATATTTCGATCCAGGGGCTTTGTTATACTGCCAGGGGACTTTGTTATACTTTCGATCAGGTGACTGTTATACTCGACCAGAGTTCTTTATTTATGCTCGATCAGGGGACTTTTGTTATACTCGATTAGGGGACTTTGTTATATGATTTAGGAGGCTTTGTTTTCCTTGATCATAGGACTTGTTATGCTCCATCAGGGTCTTCGTTATTCTACATTGGGGCTGTTTATACTCATTGGGGACTTTTGTTGAAATTTTTCGATCAGGGACTTTTGTTATACTTGATCAGGAGACTTTGTATTATTCGGTCAGGGGGGATTTGTTATGCTCGACCAGGGGCCTTTGTTATGCTAGATAAGGGGACTTTGTTATATGCGATCAGGGGACTTTGTTATTCTCGATCAGGGGCCTTGGTTATACTCGACCAGGGGACTTTGTTATACTCGACCAGGGGACTTTGTTATACTCGACCAGGGGACTTTGTTATACTTGATCAGGGAAATTTGTTATACTCGACCAGGGGACTTTGTTATGCTCGAATAGGGGACTTTGTTATACTCGATCAGGGGCCTTTGTTATACTCGATCAAGGGCCTTTGTCATAATCGATCAGGGGACTTTGTTATACTTGATCAAGGGAATTTGTTATACTCGACCAGGGGACTTTGTAATACTTGATTAGGTGAATTTGTTATACTCGACCAAGGGACTTTGTTATACTCGATCAGGGGACATTACTATACTCGACAAGGGAACTTTTTTATACACGATCAGGGGATATGTTATACTCGATTAGGGGATGTGTTATACTCGATCAGGGGACTTTGTTATACTCGAATCAGGAGGCTGTTATACTCAACCCGGGGTCTTTGTTATACTCGATCAGGGGAATTTGTTATACTCGATCAGGGGACTTTGTTATACACGATCAGGGGGCTTTGTTATACTAAACCAGGGGACTTTGTTATACTCGATTAGGTGGTTTTGTTATACTCAACCAGGGGTCTTTGTTATGCTCGATCAGGGGACTTTGTTATCCTCGATCAGGAGCCTTTGTTATACTATATCAGGGGCTTTTGTTATACTCGAACCAGGGGAATTTTTTATTCTCGATCATGAGACCTTGTTATACTCGATCAGGGGACATTGTTATACTCGATGAGGGGCTTTGTTATACTCGACGATGGTGCTTTGTTGTTATCGACCAGTGGACTTTGTTATACTCGATAAGGGGACTTTGTTATACTCGATCAGGGGACTTTGTTATATTCGATCAGGGGCTTTTGTTATACTCGATCATGGGCCTTTGTTATACTCTACCAGGGGACTTTGTTATACTCGATCAGGGGAATTTGTTGTACTCGACCAGGGGACTTTGATATACTCGATCAGGGGAATTTGTTATACTCGACCATGGGAATTTGTTATTCACGACCAGGGAACTTTGTTTTACTCGATCAGAGGACTTTGTTATACTCGATCGGGGGACTTTGTTTTACTCGATTAGGGGGCTTTGTTATACTCGATCAAGGGACTCTGTTATGCTCGACCAGGGGACTTTGTTTTACTCGATGAGGCAACTGTTTTCTATTCGATCAGGGGACTTTGTTATACTCGATTAGGGGCATTTATTATACTCGATCAAGGGCCTTTGTTATACTCGATCAGCGGACTTTGTTATACTCGATTAGGGACTTTGTTATACTTGAGCAGGGGACTTTGTTATACTCGATCAGGGGGCTTTATTATACTCGATCAGGGGACATTACTATACTCGACCAGGTAACTTTGTTATACACGATCAGGGGATATGTTTTACTCGAGCAGGGAATGTGTTATACGCGATCAGGGGACTTTGCTATACTCGATCAGGATGCTTTGTTATACTCAACCGGGGGCCTTTGTTATACTCGATCAGGGGACTTTGTTATACTCGATAAGGGGACTTTGTTAAACTCGATCAGGGGACTTTGTTATACTCGACCAACGCCTTTGTTATGCTCGATAAGGGGACTTTGTTATACTCGATGAGGGTCCTTTGTTATACTCGATGAGGGGACATTACTATACTCGACCAGGGAACTTTGTTATACACGATGAGGGGATATGTTATACTCGATCAGGGGATGTGTTATACTCGATGAGGGGTCTTTGTTATACTCAGTCAGGAGGCTTTGTTATACTCAACCGGGAGCCTTTGTTATACTCGACCAGGGAACTTTGTTATATTCGATCAGAGGACTTTGTTATTCTCGATCAGGGGCCTTGGTTATACTCGACCAGTGGACTTTGTTATACTCGACCAGGGGACTTTGTTATACTCGATCAGGGGACTTTGTTATACTCGATCAGGGGAATTTGTAATAATCGATCAAGGGCCTTTGTCATAATCGATCAGGGGACTTTGTTATACTCAATCATGGGCCATTGTTATACTCATCCAGGGGAAATGTTATACTCGATAAGAGGAATTTGTTATACTCGACCAGGGAACTTTGTTATACTCGATCAGGGGAATTTGTTATACTCGACCAGGGGACTTTGTTATACACGACCATTGGACTTTGTTATATTCGATCAGAGGACTTTAGTATAC
>NW_024716605.1:0-11942 GCF_018991925.1 Homarus americanus | reverse complement strand
ATATATATATATATATATATATATATATATATGATAGTTCTGGAACTTTAGAGTAGCTGGGCTGATGTAAACACTTATTTTGGAGTTTCTTTATTCCTACAAATCTATATACACAGGTACTGAGTTTGGTTGAGAGTATATTATGCCTTCTCTACCAGGGGAAGTGTCTTTACTGCACCTATATATGAGAACACTAAAGTGAGGTGTTCACACCTTAGTGAGTGGTAATAATCTGACCTCTCTCCTGTCTCTATGACAAGAGAGAGATGGGGAGCAGGCCAGGCCTGTTATGACTTGGTTGACCTCGTCTGACCTCAAGAGTGTGGGAAAGAAAACACGTCAGATATACTGTTGTGCTAACAAGAGCTGACCTCAGCCTGACCTCGCTCACTCCCTGAAGGAACTACAACCTCAGCCATGTATAATGTCAACAGCTGAGGCACAGTTGAATAACTTGGTGAATAATTTGGTATTATACATTTGGGCAAATATTTATACAATGCAAAAGGTGCTGTTACATGTTTACGAATTGTTATGACATGATTTCTTTTTCTTTTTAATGAAGTGTTATTATGTCTCGCTTATTATTCGATATTAAGTTGAGAGAGTAAGTTAGAGATGATTACCTGTATTACCTGAGGCTGTGTTACCTGAAGCTGTGTTACCTGACGCTGTGTTACCTGAAGCTACACTAGGTCAGGCATTTGATATGGATATCACTTTTATTATCACCTGATGACAGTACAGAATAAATAAATAAAAGGTGACAATAATAATGATGATAATAATAATATATGAAAGTTGGGTAAAATTAGTAGTTGGGGTCAGCGGTAGTGAAACTGTAATGTATTTTAAGGACATATAAGTCTGTGTGTCGTTTACTGATCTCACCACCGTCGACTGTCTGTCCCCCGGAGAGTGCCAAGTGATGTTGTCCAATGACGTGAGAGGGTTGTGTCTTGACTCGAGGTCCAGGAGAGGGTTAGTTTGGGGCGTAACTTGGGAAAGCAGGTGGGAGTTGAGGCAACGCCAAACAAAACGACCAAAATGAAGACAGAAGCAGACACCTCTCTACCTGGTGTCTATAGCGTACTTTAACAGAGGCAGATAACAACTTAATACAGTTTGTAAATATAATCTGCCATATATATATATATATATATATATATATATATATATATATATATATATATATATATATATATATATATATATATATATATATATAAACCTTCGTTAGATTAAGCCAGTTAATTCCTCTTACAGTTTGCTACAGTTGTTGTGCAGTCAAACAACACACACCCGAAGAATGTCCGAGATCACCTGAATAGTGTTCCTTGTGTCCAGGGGAAGTCATCTAGCTCAGATCAACGTTAATATGTCAACTACCACGAACTACTGTACACACCGCCAGCCATGAGATATAAAGTAATGAGAGCAGCCATCTAATCAGAGTATGTAAACCTCAACACCAGCAGAACTCGCACTGACAAAGTAAACAGAAGCCCTCATCAACAACCACCCGAGGCGGAACAACCAACACCTTGTGCAACAAATGCAAATTACGACGGCTTAGCTGATGACATACGCTCTATTAGATAACAGGTCAAACACAGCCAGTTATTACGTAGTGCTAACGAACCTCCTTCACGAGAATAACATACCTGGGTTTACTGTTGACCGTAAGAATTACCAAAAGTTCTCACCTCTATAACAACAACACCTTCCAACCAACACATTAAGGAGGCAACAACCGGACCCACCAACCCTGATCACACATGAGGCCGATAATGGACTCTTTTAGGGTGACTCCGCCGCCTCACCTCCCAGGAATAAGAACATTACTAGGCAAGGTCAGACACCGAGGAGTAAACACAACCTTTCAGCATTGCATGGACGTCTAAAAAAAAAAAGGGGGGAGGTTGACAGAAATTTGTTTCCTTGACAACAACGAAAAGTAACAAGACACTGTAATAAGAATAATTAATCAGACAAAAAATATTACTGTATATATAAATTAATGTTCACAGAAAACGTTACAATATTAAAAATTAACACAATGACCTACTCTGAGGATCTAGTGGTAAGTGTAAGTGTTGTCAGTGATGCAGTAAATGTCATTGTGGTGTTGTCAGTAGAGCATCAGATATACTGTAAGGGTGATAAACGTTTGTTATACAGCAAAGGTTAAAGGGAAAGACACACGATTCCATGGTTCATACAACTATTATTTACTGCCCCCATAAAAAGCATCTCCACACATGTTATTCAATAAGGAAATAAACTACAGATATGTTACTAATTTTTCTCTCGAGCTTTTTAGTTTTAATTAATTCTTCTTCTTTTTTTCAGGGACGCTGGACAGACAATGGACGGATTACAAGGTAAGTTGAACTTGAAAAGTATGTTAATATTCTTGACGTAGTGAAGTGTGTGCTAGAAGACAACACTGGACGCTGTACTAACGATATATACTGGTACTGTAACACGTATTAAGCGATCTGTTGTTATAATTATCGTCCGGTGTAAATGCACATAATAGAAATATTAATGTAAATAAAAATAATATCTATCTTCCTGTATTATTTTTAAGGAAGTGAAGATCTGTTTCAGATGGAAGTACTGTAGATTACAATATTTTAATCATTTTCTTGACTTTGCCCGCCGGTCAACCCGAGCACACGCCCGGTGATATGTCTTGCATCTCTTACTGTACTCAGAGTTACCTAGAGTTATGTTGTTACTGCCTCTGCCTCGTGTCTTCATTACAGATGGGAAGTTGTTAAATGGTGTACAGTATTATATCGGTTAACTGAAGGAGCTGGAGCTTAAGACTATAATACGCAAAATAAATTAACAGAGACCAGGTAATAAGTCTCTCTGTGACCAGTATAATACTTAGAATAGATTAACACAGGTGGAGCAGGTAATAAGTCTTCCTATAACGTGTACAAGGATTATTACAGTTTACCATCACGTGATACTCAACTCAAGACCATGGGGTTCAGTTCGGGATAATTTGTCATCCAAAAATGGAACCTTTTTTGTGTGTTTAAACCCAGACATGATATACATCGTTGATTCGTGATACTAGAGAGTTACCTTTTTTACACGACAAGTTGACTGTTGGGGTCCATCGTGGGTCACTGGTGGTTATAAGACATTGTTCGCTCATAATAATTCAAAGATCAGTAATTTGCTTCACCTGAGTTTCTTTACATATAGATACAGCTCACTTAGTGTTACATATAAATACAGCTCTCTTAGTGTTACATATAGATACAGCTCACTTAGTGTTACATATAGATACAGCTCACTTAGTGTTACATATAGATACAGCTCACTCAGTGTTACATATAGATACAGCTCACTTAGTGTTACATATAGATACAGCTCACTTAGTGTTACATATAGATACAGCTCACTTAGTGTTACATATAGATACAGCTCACTTAGTGTTACATATAGATACAGCTCACTTAGTGTTACATATAGATACAGCTCACTTAGTGTTACATATAGATACAACTCACTTAGTGTTACATATAGATACAGCTCACTTGGTGTTACATATAGATAGAGCTCACTTGGTGTTACATATAGATACAGCTCACTTAGTGTTACATATAGATACATCTCGCTTAGTATTACATATAGATACAGCTCACTTAGTGTTACATATATACATACACCTTACTTAGTGTTATCAGCTCACTTAGTGTTACATATAGATACAGCTCACTTAGTGTTACATATAGATACAGCTCACTTAGTGTTACATATAGATACAGGTCACTTAGTATTACATATAGATACAGCTCACTTAGTGTTACATATAGATACAGCTCACTTAGTGTTATCATATAGATACTGCTCACTTAGTGTTACATATAGATACAGCTCACTTAGTGTTACATATAAATACAGGTCACTGAGTGTTACATATAGATACAACTCACTTAGTGTTACATATAGATACAGCTCACTTTGTGTTACATATAGATACAACTCACTTAGTGTTACATATAGATACCGCTCGCTTAGTGTTACATACAGCTACAGCTCACTTAGTGTTACATATACATACAGCTCGCTTAGTGTTACATACAGCTACAGCTCACTTAGTGTTATCATATAGACACAGTTCACTTAGTGTTACATATAGATACAACTCACTTAGTGTTACATACAGCTACAGCTCACTTAGTGTTATCATATAGACACAACTCACTTAGTGTTACATATAGATACAGCTCACTTAGTGTTATCATATACATACAGCTCGCTTAGTGTTGTCATATAGATACAGCTTACTTAGTGTTATCATATAGACACAGTTCACTTAGTGCTACATATAGATACAGCTCACTTAGTGTTATCATATAGACACAGCTCACTTAGTGTTACATATAGACACAACTCACTTAGTGTTACATATAGATACAGCTCACTTAGTGTTACATATAGATAGAGCTCACTTTGTGTTACATATAGATACAACTCACTTAGTGTTACATATAGATACAGCTCACTTAGTGTTACATATAGATACAGCTCACTTAGTGTTACATATAAATACAGGTCACTGAGTGTTACATATAGACACAACTCACTTAGTGTTACATATAGATACAGCTCACTTAGTGTTACATATAGATACAGCTCACTTAGTGTTACATATAGATACAGCTCGCTTAGTGTTGTCATATAGATACAGCTTACTTAGTGTTATCATATAGACACAGTTCACTTAGTGCTACATATAGATACAGCTCACTTAGTGTTACATATAGATACAGCCTCAATTATTGTTATCATATAGATACAACTCATTTAGTGTTACATATAGATACAGCTCCACTTAGTGTTACATATAGATACAGCTCACTTAGTAAGTTACAAGTATATAGATACAACCTACTTAGTGTTACATATAGATACAGCTCACTTAGTGTTACATATACATACAGCTCACTTAGTGTTACATATACATACAGCTCACTTAGTGTTACATATACATACAGCTCACTTAGTGTTACATACAAATACAGCTCACTTAGTGTTACAAATAGATACAGTTCACGTAGTGTTACATATAAATACAGCTCATTAGTGTTATTTATAGATACAGCCCACTAGTGTTACATATAGATACAGCTCACGTTGTGTTACATATAGATACAGCTCACTTAGTGTTACATATAGATACAGCTCACTTAGTGTTACATATAGATACAGCTCACTTAGTGTTATCATATAGCTACAGCTCACTTAGTGTTATCATATAGATACAGCTCACTTTGTGTTATCATGTAGACACAGCTCGCTTAGTGTTATCATATAGCTACAGCTCACTTAGTGTTACACCCTTTAGGTCATTTATCAGATGGACTGAGCACCACCTGTCACAGTCATCATGCCTTTACAGAATTATTTAAAGCCATGAATTTGTAACATTACTGTTGTTCACGTGGGGCTGCACTAACACTGTCTAGCACTAACAACTATAAACATCTGTCTCCTTCCCCTAAATGTGGGGTAATGTTGTTAAGCCACATTTATGGCAGCTATCAAGCCACCGTTGACCAGCAAGACGATGTATTTCCATTATTATAAAATAAATTAAACTAATCTCAAGCTTCTGTTATGAAAGTAATTCAACAAAACAATACAATATTCGTGTTAAAATAAAATGATCGATGAGACATTTCGGACAAATATACGTTTAATGATATATATCTTTAATTAATGGACCGACAGTCTACCTCAGCGTCGTGTCTCCCGGAATTTGATGTTTTTCATTCATTTAAAGCCGAGTTGCCACAGGCCCGACCAGTTCTCAGTTCCATTCATCCTGAGGACTTGAGACTGAGGGTTTTAGTGTCACTTCTGCAGTTAATCGTTTTATAATTAAAGACATTTTAATCTTATTTCGTGGATCCCAGAGGCTGTAACATGATGTGGTTGGGGGGAGGGAGGGGGGATTTGGGAGGGGAGGGTGGGAGGGAGGGTGCAGGGAAAGAAGGGGATGATGGAAGAGGAAGGAGGTAGAAGGAATGGGGAGGTGGACACCATATCTACAGTGTAACACGGGTCATCCATCTCGTGAACATAACACTGAGGACAGAATCTTCAGTGTACATTACATTACCACCAATCATTCGTGAGTAATTATACATCTCCTCAACATAAAGGTATAATGAACACGTGTCTTTTTTATTTGATTAAAACTTGTGAAGGACAGAATTTGTTCCGTCTACTAAAATATTCTTATGGTTGTTTTTCCGTACAGTTTTATATGTGATATTTGTTTGTGTTTTGACGTTCTTACACAAGACTGTTTTTGTTTGTATGTAAGTGAATGTGTATTGACTTGTGTATTGTAGAATTTTATAGTTTCTCCTGGAGGTTAAGGGGGAGGTTGACACATGAAAGAACCATACATAGACACATGAAAGAACCATACATAGGCACATGAAAGAACCATACATAGACACATGAAAGAACCATACATAGACGCATGAAAGAACCATACATAGACACATGAAAGTAACATACATAGACACATGGAAGAACCATACATAGACACATGAAAGAACCATACATAGACACATGGAAGAACCATACATAGACACATGAAAGTAACAGACATAGACACATGAAAGAACCATACATAGACACATGGAAGAACCATACGTAGACACATGAAACTAACATACATAGACACATGAAAGAACCATACATAGACACATGAAAGAACCATACATAGACACATGAAAGAACCATACATAGACACATGAAAGAACCACACATAGACACATGAAAGAACCATACATAGACACATGAAAGAACCATACATAGACACATGAAAGAAACACACATAGACACATGAAAGATACATAGACACATGAAAGAACCATACATAGACACATGAAAGATCCATACATAGACACATGAAAGAACCATACATAGACACATGAAAGAACCATACATAGACACATGAAAGAACCATACATACATAGACACATGAAAGAACCATACATGAAAGAACCATACATACATGAAAGAACCATACATAGACACATGAAAGAACCATGCATAGACACATGAAAGAACCATACATAGACACATGAAAGAACCATACATAGACACATGAAAGAACCATACATAGACACATGAAAGAACCATACATAGACACATGAAAGAACCATACATAGACACATGAAAGAACCATTCATAGACACATGAAAGAACCATACATAGACACATGAAAGAACCATACATAGACACATGAAAGAACCATACATAGACACATGAAAGAACCATACATAGACACATGAAAGAACCATTACATAGACACATGAAAGAACCATACATAGACACATGAAAGAACCATACATAGACACATGAAAGAACCAATCATAGACACATGAAAGAACCATACATAGACACATGAAAGAACCATACATAGACACATGAAAGAACCATACATAGACACATGAAAGAACCATACATAGACACATGAAAGAACCATACATAGACACAAGAAAGAACCATACATAGACACAAGAAAGAACCATACATAGACACATGAAAGAACCATACATAGACACATGAAAGAACCATATATAGACATATTAAAGAACGACATAAACTCATATCCAGTATATACTGTAATTAGTTGTGCTGTAATATTCTCTCAAACTCATTCAATGATTCATAAAGGCTATTATACAGTAATATACTCTCATTAACCACATGTAATTACTTTCTCTATATTGTTTTTAAATCCCAATAATACCAGGATGCAGCGGGTAATTACCAATCTGTATTATATTGGAGCAGTTATGTGAGTATTGCAGCAGCGTCCCGGGTTACTGCTGCTGTGCAATACTCGGTGACGGGTTACCAGGAGTGAGTTGGTCATGAGGACTAGTTCGTCTCTTTTGCATTTGTACCGTCAACTTTTATATAGTTAGTTTATCATTTGTATAGGACTATTTTCTCTTAATTTTATAAACTCAAAATTACGTTTATTGCGAATGGATCTGAAAATTATATGGAAATATATAAAAAGTTGTACAGGTTTATTGTAAGGACATTCGCTAATCAGCCTATACTTAGTTGAGGCTTCACACTCACTCACACCAATGTTATGACATTTGTTCCTGAGCAACGAAAGTTGTTGTCGTAGCAGTACAAGATTTTCACCACAGGGTTGTGGCCTGATGATATGGGTAAAGCCTGAGTGAGGACTACTGGAAGGCTTCGACTCTTAATACAGAGTTAGTTAGTGAAATGGAGAAACGAGTGGGAGTGGCAGGTGTAAACGAGAAACAAACTGTGTTATATTCCTTCAGTATAACATAAGGCATCAGTGTTACGTCATTTATAGGACAGACAGAACTCGACCAGTTTACTCCCTTTGCCCGGGTGTTTGGTGTAATTATAGTTGAACCTGATTTTCTTGTTTAACTCTTAAGCATGGTGAATTAACCCCTTGATACGGTGCCATCATACTCTATGGGTTAAGTCATGGTACTAAAGGGGGTAATTTAAATACTCTAAAAATGTGTTGAATTTAACTGTTGTGTTTTCAGAATACAGTTTCCATTAATTATTTTTTCTTTCTTTTTTAACTATTAGTAAATAATGTCTCACATCTCAGAACGAAATAAACTATACCAAGTTTATCTAAACAATAAAACTATGTAGTTCTGGGCGACCTTGACTAAAAGAGTTTATAAAGAACACATAATAAGTCTTTACTGTAAGACAACAAGAGTAATGTGATAACACTCAAGTTTCTAGTCATTAGTTATTCCCAGTTTATTACAGCAAGTGACTAATGTTTGAGGGAATGAAGTAAAGTTAATATTAAGGTATTGTTGACAAAGAACAACAGTGACAGGTAACTTTAAGAAGCCTTAATAAAGGAAGACATAGAGGGAGGAGAGAGCAGCACCAGGTTTAGTGCACTTCCTCATTCTCTTGTTGGTGTCTTAATAATGTTCTTGGTAATTAACTGCTTCATTAGTGGAGACAGTAATGCCACTATCAATTTAAGGTGTCCGTTTTAGGGCCTCTGGTTATAATGTTCATCGTATAATGTTGTTTAACTGAAGGAGAGGAGTCAGGTGAAGAGAGTAGAAAATAATAGCGGGATTTTTGGTGTACATATAAAATTTTGGACATGATTACAGTACATTCAGATATCAGACACCACAGTTTTCCCATGATGGGAGTTCTTTTTTAATTAATATTGAAAACAGTCAAGATGGGGTGTGAGGGATTTAGTCAATTCCGGAGTTGGGGAAAAACAACAACAACAACAGAGAAGTCTTTGAGATGTACCACAAAAATCCTTAAAACTAACACAAAACAGCTGACGATATGTGGCATTGACGCCTGTGTGGGTGATTTAATTCCCTAACTTACTCCAGATCAAGAGATGATGTATCGTCTGTCCACCATATTAACTCCTCAAGAATCGTGGGTAAACAGATTAACCAGAAACTTGCTCATCAACACACACACTTAGTCTCAGCCTGAGGAGAAATATGACTTAAGATTTTATGAACGACCAACTTTCTCCAAGACAAACAATACTCCCTCACTTAACAGCCAACTCACCTGGATGAAACAAGAGGAAATTAAATGAAATGATTTACCTGGTTCCTCGTACCTGTGAGAACAAGAGTAAGAATGGCTAATAAGCTACACCATCGCTTGCTGGTCATAATATTTGTTCATGAGTCAATAGTTTATACTTACAGATGATGACTCAGTTTAAAGACAACGCTGGAAATACAAAGGATCATTGTTCTACCAACTGTATATACTATAGCTTGGCAATATAGAGACTCACATGCCAGGTGTTGTAGTGTTGAGGACTCACAGCCAGGTGTTGAGGGGATAATGACAGGTACTGTGGCAAGAGGAACATTTTTCGTACCAGCTCGGCACCAGCACACGGCGGTCGTCACATTAATATCCCAGGCGCTGCTCGCTCACATTTGCATCAGTGTGGAGAAATGCTTTATCCTGAAATGCATTTATTTTGTATATGACGTTGATAAACCGGTGAAATATTTTCCCTCCTTAAGCTTAATTTTAATGCATACACCGTTTTCTTCTGGTGAATATCATTAATACTGAAAATTATGTGAAACTTTGACGGTAATATTATTCCTTAAAAGTAATTATTTATTTCTCAGAGAATTTGATATGAATTAATAACATCAGTCAGGAGGTGTCCCTGTGTGTGGTGCTTGTTGACAGTGTTAACATGGTGGTGTCCCCCCACCCCTCTGTGTTCTACCTCTCCTCTCTCTCTCGTCTTCTGCTCCTCGCTTCCCTCCTCCTCTCAGTCCCCTTCCAAACGTCCATTTATATCATGTCCCTTCATGGCCATTTCCCCCCTCTCTACACTGTCATATACACAACTTTTAGGTGTGGGGGGAGGGTTATTCCCAAATTTAGTTGTGTTTTGGGGGGAGTAGGGACGGGGCCCATTTGAAAATTCCACCTTCGGGACACTTCTGGGGGTTCACAAATTGCGCGCACACACACACACACACACACACACACACACACACATATATATATTGTCCTTTATACATACAGATGGCTCTAAAACGGGACTAAAGACTCTAACAGGGCAGATAGTGAGCCAAGTAGTAAAAGGGACAGACATATCAAAGGCCACTGGTGTTCTCTGGCGATTATTTCAAGCTGACTAAAAATTATATTGTTAAGGTGAGGGAGACCTTTAAGGCGTCTTTGTTAATGTGATATGTAAATAAATATCCTTTAGAGAGTTTGATATATAAGAACAGATTTAACCTGTGAGTAAAAGTGGAATGGTAATAAATCTATAGTTAACTAATTTTAACCTTACCTTTAACCGATATACCTGGTGACTTAACCATCTGTTGCTTACATTAACTATAAGTTTATTGTCAAGATTTATGGTCATTAGTTTTATAGTTTATCTTCAAACTTATATTCTAAATTAACTTCTACATTTTTGTTTTCGTTTTCTCTCTCTTGTCCGCTGACTCATTACCAGGGAGGGCCGTCGGCTACCGCTCACAGTCAACAGTATAAATGGAGCCTTGTGGACCGTGGTGTGTGCCCAGTCTGATCGTCAGTACTCCTTCTAAAACAACACATTGTGTTTTACCTTTACTCTCGCGTTTTCATCGTTTTTGTTCTAATTTTTTATGCACATTATTTTCCCCACTTTGAAACTTGAGTTTTTTGTAGTTATGTGTTTTGTCGCATGAATTTTTTTTTTTGTAAGTTTGACAATTAATTTTATTCGATAAACTGGTCTTATTTACATGACTGAGTATTGTTTCAAAATATATCTTATTAACTTGACCCTTTGACTGGATGACAGGTGTTCTTAGATAGAGGAAAATTAATGAAATATTATCGGTCATATGAGTAACCTCACCTAGGACAGCCAAACTATCTTATATTGTAAACAGGAGGAAGGAAACATGAGTGATAATCAGAGATAATCTTCAATACAGTAAAATGAAAGATTAAGGAAAGAGAAAATTAAAAAAAAGTGTTAATAAAAGTTCGTATTAACAACTTGAGAAGAAAAGAGCTGAATAATGAAAGTTAAATGTAAAATAATATGTCTAAGTCGCCACGATAGTCTGAGTGGGAACAACACTAGGAGGGGAGGAGGCGGAGGAAGAGGGGGAGGAGGAAGAGGAGGAAGAGGAAGAGGAGGAAGAGGAAGAGGAGGAAGAGGAAGAGGAGGAGGCCCTGAAGTAACGTAACCAGGAACAATGTCTGTAAGGAACACTTATGATGTACTCACTATGTACTACAGTGCCTCTCATGTACTCTCTACTGCAGGTTCTCCACAATATTAAAACTATCGACACACAGAGAACAAAGTAGCTGGTTGGAGAGTATCAATA
>NW_024716604.1:0-8891 GCF_018991925.1 Homarus americanus | reverse complement strand
CAAGAAATGACCTCGAAAACCCATAAGTGGCGAGTAATTAGCATTGCAAAAGTAATTAAAATATTCTAAAAGTCATTTGAACATTTTCTAAAAGCCATTTGAACAAGTTATAATCAAGATATCAAATTTTGGTTAACAGATCCTTAAGCAGCACATTCAGGAGTACCTATACTGAAATTTTGAACAAAATCCATTTTTTGGCCGAAATGACAAAAATTGTAAGTCTAAAGCCTTGAAGGATTTTTGGCCAAAAATACGTTTTCTCTCTGAACTAAAATTTAATGTGCCTAACTATTTAAGTACATCCAGAATAATACACAAGCACCAAGAAATGACCTCGAAAACCCATATATAAGTGGCGAGACTAGCATTGCAAACGTAATTAAAATATTCTAAAAATCATTTGAACATTTTCTAAAAGCCATTTGAACAAGTTATAATCAAGATATCAAATTTTGGTTAACAGATCCTTAAGCAGCATATTCAGGAGTACCTATACTGAAATTTTGAACAAAATCCATTTTTTGGCCGGAATGAAGAAAATTGAAAGTCTATAGCCTTAAAGGATTTTTGACCTAAAATACGTTTTCTCTCTGAACTAAAATTTAATGTGCCTAACTATTTAAGTACATCCAGAATAATACACAAGCACCAAGAAATGACCTCGAAAACCCATAAGTGGCGAGTAATTAGCATTGCTAAAGTAATTAAAATATTCTAAAATCATTTGAACATTTTCTAAAAGCCATTTGAACAAGTTATAATCAAGATATCAAATTTTGGTTAACAGATCCATAAGCAGCACATTCAGGAGTACCTATACTGAAATTTTGAACAAAATCCATTTTTTGGCCGAAATGAAGAAAATTGTAAGTCTATAGCCTTAAAGGATTTTTGACCAAAAATACGTTTTCTGAACTAAAATTTAATGTGCCTAACTATTTAAGCAAGACCAGAATAATACATAAGCACCAAGAATGACCTCGAAAACCCATAAGTGGCGAGTAATTAGCATTGCAAAAGTAATTAAAATATTCAAAAAATCATTTGAACATTTTCTAAAAGCCATTTGAACAAGTTATAATCAAGATATCAAATTTTATTAACAGATCCTTAAGCAGCACATTCAGGAGTACCTATACTGAAATTTTGAACAAAATCCATTTTTTGGCCGAAATGACGAAAATTGTAAGTCTATAGCCTTAAATGATTTTTGGCCAAAAATACTTTTTTCTCTCTGAGCTAAAATTCTAATGTGCCTAACTATTTAAGTACATCCAGAATAATACACAAGCAATTCGCAAATGACCTGAAAACCCATATGGCGGTAGTAAATAGCATTGGCAAAGTAATTAAAATATTCAAAATTAAACATTTTCTAAAAGCCATTTGGAACAAGTTGAGTAATCAAGATATCAAATTTTACAATAGATCCTTAAGAGCACATTCAGAGTACTTATACTGAAATTTTGAATAAAAATCCATTTTTGGCCGAAAATGACAAAAATTGTAAGTCTAATGCCTTATGATTTTTGGCCAAAAATATTTTTTCTGAACCAAAAATTTAATGTCTTAACTATTAAGTACATCCAGAATAATACACACAAGCACCAAGAAATGACCTCGAAAACCCATAAGTGGCGAGTAATTAGATTAAAAAGTAATTAAATATTCTAAAAATCATTTGAACATTTTCTAAAAGCCATTTGAACAAGTTATAATCAAGATATCAAATTTTGGTTAACAGATCCTTAAGCAGCACATTCAGGAGTACTTATACTGAAATTTTGAACAAAATCCATTTTTTGGCCGAAATGACGAAAATTGTAAGTCTAAAGCCTTAAAGGATTTTTGGCCAAAAATACTTTTTTTCTCTGAACTAAAATTTAATGTGCCTAACTATTTAAGTACATCCAGAATAATACACAAGCACCAAGAAATGACCTCGAAAACCCATAAGTGGCGAGTAATTAGCATTGCAAAAGTAATTAAAATATTCTAAAAACTTGAACATTTTCTAAAAGCCATTTGAACAAGTTATAATCAAGTATTATCAAATTTGGTTAACAGATCCTTAAGCAGCATGTTCAGGAGTACCAATACTGCGATTTTGAGCAAAATCTAATTTTTGACGAAATTCCAAAAATTGTAAGGCTTACCCCTTACAGAATTTTTGGCCAAAAATACTTTTTCTCTCTGAACTAAAATTTAATGTGCCTAACTATTTAAGTACATCCAGAATATTACACAAGCACCAAGAAATGACCTCGAAAACCCATAAGTGGCGAGTAATTAGCATTGCAAAAGTAATTAAAATATTCAAAAAATCATTTGAACATTTTCTAAAAGCCATTTGAACAAGTTATAATCAAGATATCAAATTTTGGTTAACAGATTCTAAGCAGCACATTCAGGAGTACCTATACTGAAATTTGAACAAAATCCATTTTTGGCCAAAATACTTTTTCCTGAGCTAAAATTTAATGTGCCTAACTATTTAAGTACATCCAGAATAATGGCTAATAAGCACCAAGAAAATGACCTCGAAAACCCATAAGTGGCGAGAGTAATTAGTATTGCAAAAGTAATTAAAATATTCTAAAAATCATTTGAACATTTTCTAAAAGCCATTTGAACAAGTTATAATCAAGATATCAAATTTTGGTTAACAGATCCTTAAGCAGCACATTCAGGAATACCTTTACTGAAATTTTGAACAAAATCCATTTTTTGGCCGTAAATGACAAAAATTGTAAGTCTATTGCCTTAAAGGATTTATGGCCAAAAATATTTTTTCTCTCTGAACTAAAATTTAATGTGCCTAACTATTTAAGTACATGCAGAATAATACACAAGCACCAAGAAATGACCTCGGAAACCCATAAGTGGCGAGTAATTAGCATTGCAAAAGTAATAAACAAATTCTAAAAATCATTTGAACATTTTCTAAAAGCCATTTGAACAAGTTATAATCAAGATATCAAATTTTGGTTAACAGATCCTTAAGCAGCACATTCAGGAGTACCTATACTGAAATTTGAACAAAATCCATTTTTTGGCCGAAATGACGAAAATTGTAAGTCTATAGCCTTAAAGGATTTTTGGCCAAAATACGTTTTCTCTCTGAACGAAAATTTAATGTGCCTAACTATTTAAGTACATCCAGAATAATACACAAGCACCAAGAAATGACCTCGAAAACCCATAAGTGGCGAGTAATTAGCATTGCAAAAGTAATTAAAATATTCTAAAAATCATTTGAACATTTTCTAAAAGCCATTTGAACAAGTTGTAATCAAGATATCAAATTTTGGTTCACAGATCCTTAAGCAGCACATTCAGGAGTATCTATACTGAAATTTTGAACAAAATCCATTTTTTGGCCGAAAATGACAAAAATTGTAAGGCTTACCCCTTACAGGATTTTTGGCCAAAAATACTTTTTCTCTCTGACCTAAAATTTAATGTGCCTAACTATTTAAGTACATCCAGAATAATACACAAGTACCAAGAAATGACCTCGAAAACCCATAAGTGGCGAGTAATTAGCATTGCAAAATTAATTAAAATATTCTAAAAAATCATTTAATGATTAAAAAGCCATTTGAACAAGTTATAATCAAGATATCAAATTTTGGCTAACAGATCCCTACAGCACATTCAGAGTACCTATACTGAAATTTTGAACAAAAATCCATTTTTAGCAGAAAATGCCAAAATTGTAAAAGTCTAGAAGCCTTAAAGGATTTTTGGCCAAAATACTTTTTTCTCTTCGAGCTAAAATTTAATGTGCTTCTAACTATTTATACATCCAGAATAATACACAAGCACCAAGAAATGACCTCGAAAACCCATAAGGCGAGTAATTAGTATTGCAGAAGTAATTAAAATATTCTAAAATCATTTGAACATTTTCTAAAAGCCATTTGAACAAGTTATAATCAAGATATCAAATTTTGGTTAACAGATCCTTAAGCAGCACATTCAGGAGTACCTATACTGAAATTTTGAACAAAATCCATTTTTTGGCCGAAATGACAAAAATTGTAAGTCTAAAGCCTTAAAGGATTTTTGGCCAAAAATACTTTTTCTCTCTGAACTAAAATTTAATGCGCCTAACTATTTAAGTACATCCAGAATAATACATTAAGCACTCAAGAAATGACCCCTAAAACCTATAAGTGGCGAGTAATTAGCATTGCAAAAGTAATTAAAATATTCTAAAAATCATTTGAACATTTTCTAAAAGCCATTTGAACAAGTTATAATCAAGATATCAAATTTTGGTTAACAGATCCTTAAGCAGCACATTCAGGAGTACCTATACTGAAATTTGGAACAAAATCCATTTTTTGGCAGAAAATGCCAAAAATTGTAAGTCTATAGCCTTAAAGGATTTTTGGCCAAAAATACTTTTTCTCTCTGAGCTAAAATTTAACGTGCCTAACTATTTAAGTACATCCAGAATATTACACAAGCACCAAGAAATGACCTCGAAAACCCATAAGTGGCGAGTAATTAGCATTGCAAAAGTAATTAAAATATTCTAAAAATCATTTGAACATTTTCTAAAAGCCATTTGAACAAGTTATAATCAAGATATCAAATTTTGGTTAACAGATCCTTAAGCAGCACATTCAGGAGTACCTATACTGAAATTTTTAACAAAATCCATTTTTTGGCAGAAAATGCCAAAAATTGTAAGTCTAAAGCCTTAAAGGATTTTTGGCCAAAAATACTTTTTCTCTCTGAGCTAAAATTTAATGTGCCTAACTATTTAAGTACATCCAGAATATTACACAAGCACCAAGAAATGACCTCGAAAACCCATAAGTGGCGAGTAATTAGCATTGCAAAAGTAATTAAAATATTCTAAAAATCATTTGAACATTTTCTAAAAGCCATTTGAACAAGTTATAATCAAGATATCAAATTTTGGTTAACAGATCCTTAAGCAGCACATTCAGGAGTACCTATACTGAAATTTTGAACAAAATCCATTTTTTGGCCGAAAATGACAAAAAATGTAAGTCTATTGCCTTAAAGGATTTATGGCCAAAAATACTTTTTCTCTCTGAACTAAAATTCAATGTGCCTAACTATTTAAGTACATGCAGAATAATACACAAGCACCAAGAAATGACCTCGGAAACCCATAAGTGGCGAGTAATTAGCATTGCAAAAGTAATAATAAAATTCTAAAAATCATTTGAACATTTTCTAAAAGCCATTTGAACAAGTTATAATCAAGATATCAAATTTTGGTTAACAGATTCCAAGCACATTCAGGAGTACCTATACTGAAATTTTGAACAAAATCCATTTGTGGACGAAATGCCAAAAATTGTAAGGCTTACCCCTTACAGAATTTTTGGCCAAAATACTTTTTCTCTCTGAACTAAAATTTAATATGCCTAACTATTTAAGTACATCCAGAATAATACACAAGCACCAAGAAATGAACTCGAAAACCCAAAAGTGGCGAGTAATTAGCATTGCAAAAGTAATTAAAATATTCTAAAAATCATTTGAACATTTTCTAAAAGCCATTTGAACAAGTTATAATCAAGATATCAAATTTTGGTTAACAGATCCTTAAGCAGCACATTCAGGAGTACCTATACTGAAATTTTGAACAAAATCCATTTTTTGGCCGAAATGACAAAAATTGTAAGTCTAATGCCTTAAAGGATTTTTGGCCAAAATACTTTTTCTCTCTGAACTAAAATTTAATGTGCCTAACTATTTAAGTACATCCAGAATAATACACAAGCACCAAGAAATGACCTCGAAAACCCATAAGTGGCGAGTAATTAGCATTGCAAAAGTAATTAAAATATTCTAAAAATCATTTGAACATTTTCTAAAAGCCATTTGAACAAGTTATAATCAAGATATCAAATTTTATTAACAGATGTTAAGCAGCACATTCAGAGTACCTATACTGAAATTTCTTGAACAAAATCCATTTTGGCCGAAAAATGACTAAAATTAAAAGTCTAAAGCCTTAAAGGATTTTTGGCCAAAACACTTTTTTTCTCTCTTGAGCCAAAATTTAATGCCTAACTATATAAGTACATCCAGAATAATACACAAGCACCAAGAAATGACCCGAAAAACCCATAAGTGGCGAGTAATTAGCATTGCAAAAGTAATTAAAAATATTCTAAAAATCATTTGAACATTTTCTAAAAGCCATTTGAACAAGTTATAATCAAGATATCAAATTTTGGTTAACAGATCCTTAAGCAGCACATTCAGGAGTACCTATACTGAAATTTTGAACAAAATCCATTTTTTGGCCGAAAATGACAAAAATTGTAAGTCTATTGCCTTAAAGCAATTTTTTGGCCAAAAATATTTTTCTCTCTGAGCTAAAATTTACCGTGCCTAACTATTAAGTACATCCAGAATAATACACAAGCACCAAGAAATGACCTCAACCCATAAGTGGCGAGTAATTAGCATTGCAAAAGTAATTAAAATATTCTAAAAATCATTTGAACATTTTCTAAAAGCCATTTGAACAAGGCAATCAAGATATCACCCCTGCCATCAGATCCTTACAGCACATTCAGGAGTACTTATACTGAAATTTGAACAAAATCCATTTTTAATGAAAATGACAAAATTGTAAGTCTATCGCCTTAAAGGATTTTGGCCAAAATACTTTTTTCTGAACTAAAATTTAATGTTCCTAACTATTTAAGTACATCCAGAATAATACACAAGCACCAAGAAATGACCTCGAAAACCCATAAGTGGCGAGTAATTAGCATTGCAAAAGTAATTAAAATATTCTAAAAATCATTTGAAAATTTTTTAAAAGCCATTTGAACAAGTTATAATCAAGATATCAAATTTTGGTTAACAGATCCTTAAGCAGCACATTCAGGAGTACCTATACTGAAATTTTGAACAAAATCCATTTTTTGGCCGAAAATGACAAAAATTGTAAGTCTAAAGCCTAAAAGGATTTTTGGCCAAAAATACTTTTTCTCTCTAAACTAAAGTTTAATGTGCCTAACTATTTAAGTACATCCAGAATATTACACAAGCACCAAGAAATAACCTCGAAAACCCATAAGTGGCGAGTAATTAGCATTGCAAAAGTAATGAAAATATTCTAAAAATCATTTGAAATATTTAAAAGCCATTTGAACAAGTTATAATCAAGATATCAAATTTTGCTAATAGATCTCACAGCACATTCAGGAGTACCTATACTGAAATTTTGAACAAAATCCATTTTTGGCCGAAATGACAAAAAATTAAAAGTCTATAGCTCCAAAAGGATTTTTGGCCAAAAACATTTCCTTTTTTTCTGAGTTAAAATTTAACGTGCTCAACTATTTAAGTACATCCAGAATATTACACAAGCACCAAGAAATGACCTCGAAAACCCATAAGTGGCGAGTAATTAGCATTGCAAAAGTAATTAAAATATTCTAAAAATCATTTGAACATTTTCTAAAAGCCATTTGAACAAGTTATAATCAAGATATCAAATTTTGGTTAACAGATCCTTAAGCAGCACATTCAGGAGTACCTATACTGAAATTTTGAACAAAATCCATTTTTTGGCAGAAAATGCCAAAAATTGTAAGTCTATAGCCTTAAAGGATTTTTGGCCAAAAATACTTTTTCTCTGAGCTAAAATTTAACGGGCCTAACTATTTAAGTACATCCAGAATATTACACAAGCACCAAGAAATGACCTCGAAAACCCATAAGTGGCGAGTAATTAGCATTGCAAAAGTAATTAAAATATTCTAAAAATCATTTGAACATTTTCTAAAAGCCATTTGAACAAGTTATAATCAAGATATCAAATTTTGGTTAACAGATCCTTAAGCAGCACATTCAGGAGTACCTATACTGAAATTTTGAACAAAATCCATTTTTGGCCGAAAATGACAAAAATTGTAAGTCTAATGCCTTAAAGGATTTTTGGCCAAAAATACTTTTTCTCTCTGAACTAAAATTTAATGTTCCTAACTATTTAAGTACATCCAGAATAATACACAAGCACCAAGAAATGACCTCGAAAACCCATAAGTGGCGAGTAATTAGCATTGTAAAAGTAATTAAAATATTCTAAAAATCATTTGAACATTTTCTAAAAGCCATTTGAACAAGTTATAATCAAGATATCAAATTTTGGTTAACAGATCCTTAAGCAGCACATTCAGGAGTACCTATACTGAAATTTTGAACAAAATCCATTTTTGGCCTAAAATGACAAAAATTGTAAGTCTTATGCCTTAAAGGATTTTTGGCCAAAAATACTTTTTTCTCTGAACTAAAATTTAATGTGCCTAACTATTTAAGTACATCCAGAATAATACACAAGCACCAAGAAATGACCTCGAAAACGCATCAGTGGCGAGTAATTAGCATTGCAAAAGTAATTAAATTATTCTAAAAATCATTTGAACATTTTCTAAAAACCATTTGAACAAGTTATAATCAAGATATTAAATTTTGGTTAACAGATCCTTAAGCAGCACATTCAGGAGTACCTATACTGAAATTTTGAACAAAATCCATTTTTTGGCCGAAAATGACAAAAATTGTAAGTCTATAGCCTTAAAGGATTTTTGGCCAAAAATACGTTTTCTCTCTGAACTAAAATTTAATGTGCCTAACTATTTAAGTACATCCAGAATAATACACAAGCACCAAGAAATGACCTCGAAAACCCATATGTGGCGAGTAATTAGTATTGCAAAAGTAATTAAAATATTCTAAAAATCATTTGAACATTATCTAAAAGCCATTTGAACAAGTTATAATCAAGATATCAAATTTTGGTTAACAGATCCTTAAGCAGCACATTCAGGAGTACCTATACTGAAATTTTGAACAAAAATCCATTTTTTGGCCGAAAA
>NW_024716603.1:0-24880 GCF_018991925.1 Homarus americanus | reverse complement strand
TGCCGCTTAGGTGATCAGAGCAACGTTTTACCAAATCCGGCTTGGAAACATGAGGATCCATATATATTTCATTAGCCCAATAAAGCACTCGGACTTTTACATATAATCAACACCTCACCCCACCAGGATTCAAACCCACGATGTTATATTGTGACCGGGGTATGCTACCTCTGGGCCACCACGACAATAAAAGTACTCCTAGACTCTACTATATTTCACACAAAGCCTGTTCAACGACCTTATGGCGTCATGAACCTCTAATGGGGACCACCCGTGCCGCTTAGGTGATCGGAGCAACGTTTTACCAAATCCGGCTTCGAAACTCGAGGATCCATATATAATTCATTAGCCCAATAAAGCACGCGGGCTTCTACATATAATCAACACCGCACCCCACCAGGATTCGAACCCACGATCTTCTAATTGTGACCGGGGAACGCTACCTCTTGGCCACCAGGACAATAAAAGCAGTCCTAGACTCTGCTATATTTCACACAAAGCCTGTTCAACGAGCTTATGATGCTGTGAACCTCTAATGGGGATCATCTGTGCCGCTTAGGTGATCAGAGCAACGTTTTACCAAATCCGGCTTCGAAACACGAGGTTCCATATATATTTCATGAGCCCAATAAAGCATGCGGACTTCTACATATAATCAACACCTCACCCCACCAGGATTCGAACCCACGATCTTATAATTGTGACCGAGGAACGCTACCTATGGGCCACCAGGACACTATAAGCAGTCCTAGACTCTGTTATATTTCACACAAAGCCTGTCCAATTAGCTTATGGCACCGTGAACCACTATAGGGGACCACCCGTGCTCCTTAGGTGATAAGAGCAACGTTTTACCAAAACCGGCTTGGAAACGCCAGGATCCATATATATTTCATTAGCCCAATAAAGCACGCTGACTTCTACATATAATCAACACCGCACCCCACCAAGATTTGAACCCACGATCTTATAATTGTGACCGGGGAACGCTACCTCTGGGCCACTAGGAGAATAAAAGCAGTCCTATACTCTGCTATATTTCACACAAAGCCTGTTCAACGAGCTTATGACGCTGTGAACCTCAAATGGGGACCATCCGTGCCACTAAGGTGATCAGAGCAACGTTTTACCAAATCCGGCTTCGAAACGCGAGGATCCATATATGATTCATTAGCCCAATAAAGCACTCGGAATTCTACATATAATCAACATCTCACCCCACCAGGATTCGAACCGACGATCTTATAATTGTGAACGAGGAACGCTACCTATGGGCCACTAGGACAATAAAAGCAGTCCTATACTCTGCTATATTTCACACAAAGCCTGTTCAACGACCTTATGGCGCCATGAACCTCTAATGGGGACCACCCGTGCAGCTTAGGTGATCAGAGCAACGTTTTACCAGATCCGGCTTGGAAACACGAGGATCCATATATATTTTATTAGCCCAATAAAGCACTCGGACTTCTACATATAATCAACACCTCACCCCACCAGGATTCAGACCCACGATCTTATAATTGTGACCGGGGTATGCTATTTCTGGGCCACCAGGACAATAAGAGCAGTCCTAGACTCTACTATATTTCACACAAAGCCTGTTCAACGACCTTATGGCGCCATGAACCTCTAATGGGGACCACCCGTGCCGCTTAGGTGATCAGAGCAACGTTTTACCAAATCCGGCTTCGAAACACGAGGATCAATATATATTTCATTAGCCCAATAGAGCACGCGGACTTCTACATATAATCAACACCTCACCCCACCAGGGTTCGAACCCACGATCTTCTAATTGTGACCGGAGAACGCTACCTCTGGGCCACCAGGACACTAAAAGCAGTCCTAGACTGCTATATTTCACACAAAGCCTGGTTCAACGAGCTTATGGCGCTTTGAACCACTATAGGGGACCACCCGTGCTGCTTAAGTGATCAGAGCAACGTTAAACCAAATCCGGCATCGAAACACGAGGATCCATATATATTTCATTAGCCCAATAAAGCACGCGGACTTCTACATATAATCAACACCTCACCCCACCAGGATTTGAACCCACGATCTTATAATTGTGACCGGGGAACGCTACCTCTGGGCCACTAGGACAATAAAAGCAGTCCTAGACTCTGCTATATTTCACACAAAGCCTGTTCAACGAGATTATGGCGCCGTGAACCTCTAATGGGGACCACACGTGCCGCTTCGGGACCAGAGCAACGTTTTACCAAATCGGCTACGAAACACGAGGATCCAAATATATTTCTTTAGCCCAATAAAGCATGCGGACTTCTAAATAAAATCAACACCTCACCCCACCAGGATTCAAACCCAAAATCTTATAATTGTGACCAGGGAATGCTACCTGTGGACCACCAGGACACTAAAAGCAGTCCTAGACTCTGTTATATTTCACACAAAGCCTGTTCAACGAGCTTATGGGGCTGTGAACCTCTAATGGGGACCACCCGTGCCGCTTAGGTGATAAGAGCAACGTTTTACCAAATCCGGCTTGGAAACACGAGGATCCATATATATTTCATTAGCCCAATTAAGCATGCGGACTTCTACATATAATCAACACCTCACCCCACCAGAATTCAAACCCACGATCTTATAATTGTGACCGGGTTATGCTACCTCTGGGCCACCAGGACAATAAAAGCAGTTCTAGACTCTACTATATTTCACACAAAGCCTGTTCAACGACCTTATGGCGCCATGAACCTCTAATGGGGACCATCTGTGCCGCTTAGGTGATCAGAGCAACGTTTTACCAAATGCGGCTTCGAAACACGAGGATCCATATATATTTCGTTAGCCCAATAAAGCACGCGGACTTCTTCATATAATCAACACCTCACCCCATCAGGGTTCGAACCCACGATCTTCTAATTGTGACCGGGGAACGCTACCTCTGGGCCACCAGGACAATAAAAGCAGTCCTAGATTCTGCTATATTTCACAGAAAGCCTGTTCAACGAGCTTATGGCGCTGTGAACCACTATAGGGGACCACCCGTGCTGCTTAGGTGATCAGAGCAACGTTTTACCAAATGCGGCTTCAAAACACGAGGATCCATTTATATTTCATTAGCCCAATAAAGCACGCGGACTTCTTCATATATTCAACACCTCACCCCACCAGGGTTCGAACCCACGATCTTCTAATTGTGACCGGGGAACGCTACCTCTGGGCCACCAGGACACTAAAAGCAGTCCTAGACTCTGCTATATTTCACAGAAAGCCTGTTCAATGAGCTTATGGCGCTGTGAACCTCTAATGGGGACCACCCGTGCCGCTTAGGTGATCAGAGCAACGTTTTACCAAATCCGGCTTGGAAACACGAGGATCCATATATATTTTATTAGCCCAATAAAGCACTCGGACTTCTACATATAATCAACACCTCACCCCACCAGGATTCAAACCCACGATCTTATAATTGTGTCCGGGGTATGCTATTTCTGGGCCACCAGGAGAATATAAGCAGTCCTAGACTCTACTATATTTCACACAAAGCCTGATCAACGACCTTATGGCGCCATGAACCTCTAATGGGGACCACCCGTGCCGCTTAGGTGATCAGAGCAACGTTTTACCAAATCCGGCTTCGAAACACGAGGATCCATATATATTTCATTAGCCCAATAAAGCACGCGGACTTCTACATATAATCAACACCTCACCCCACCAGGATTTGAACCCACGATCTTATAATTGTGACCGGGGAACGCTACCTCTGGGCCACCAGGACAATAAAAGCAGTCCTAGATTCTGCTATTTTCACACAAAGCCTGTTCAACGAGCTTATGGCGCTGTGAACCACTATAGGGGACCACCCGTGCTGCTTAGGTGATCAGAGCAACGTTTTACCAAATGCGGCTTCGAAACATGAGTATCCATATATATTTCATTAGCCCAATAAAGCACACGGACTTCTATATATAATCAACACCTCACCCCACCAGGATTTGAACCCACGATCTTATAATTGTGACAGGGGAGCGCTACCTCTGGCCACCAGGACAATAAAAGCAGTCCTAGATTCTGCTATATTTCACACAAAGCCTGGTTCAACGAGCTTATGGCGCTGGGAACCACTATAGGGGACCACCCGTTCTGCTTAAGTGATCAGAGCAACGTTAAACCAAATCCGGCATCGAAACACGAGGATCCATATATATTTCATTAGCCCAATAAAGCCCGCGGACTTCTACATATAATCAACACCTCACCCTACCAGGATTTGAACCCACGATCTTATAATTGTGACCGGGGAACGCTACATCTGGGCCACTAGGACAATAAAAGCAGTCCTAGACTCTGCTATATTTCACACAAAGCCTGTTCAACGAGATTATGGCGCCGTGAACCACTATAGGGGACCACCCGTGCCGTTTACGTGAACAGAGCAACGTTTTACCAAATCTGGCTTGGAAACTCGAGGATCCATATATATAGTTCATTATCCCAATAAAGCACGCGGACTTCTACATAAAATCAACACCTCACCCCACCAGGATTCAAAACGAAAATCTTATAATTGTGACCAGGGAATGCTACCTGTGGACCACCAGGACACTAAAAGCTGTCCTAGACTCTATTATATTTCACACAAAGCCTGTTCAACGAGCTTATGGGGCTGTGAACCACTATAGGGGACCACCCGTGCCCCTTAGGTGATCAGAGCAACGTTTTACCAAATGAGGCTTCAAAACACGAGGATCCATATATATTTCATAAGCCCAATGAAGCACGCGTCTTCTACATATAATCAACACCTCATCCCACCAGGATTTGAACCCACGATCTTATAATTGTGACCGGGGAACGCTACCTCTGGGCAACCAGGACAATAAAAGCAGTCCTAGACTCTACTATATTTCACACAAAGCCTGTTCAACGACCTTATGGCGCCATGAACCTCTAATGGGGACCACCCGTGCCGCTTAGGTGATCAGAGCAACATTTTACCAAATCCGTCTTCGAAACACGAGGATCCATATATATTTCATTAGCCCAATAAAGCACGCGGACTTCTACATATAATCAACACCTCACCCCACCAGGATTTGAACCCACGATCTTATAATTGTGACCGGGGAACGCTACCTCTGGGCCACCAGGACAATAAAAGCAGTCCTAGATTCTGCTATATTTCACACAAAGTCTATTCAACGAGCTTATGGCGCTGTGAACCAGTATAGGGGACCACCCGTGCTGCTTAGGTGATCAGAGCAACGTTTTACCAAATGCGGCTTCGAAACACGAGGATCCATATATATTTCATTAGCCCAATAAAGCACGCGGACTTCTTCATATAATCAACACCTCACCCCACCAGGATTCGAACCCACGATCTTCTAATTGTGACCGGGGAACGCTACCTCTGGGCCACCAGGACAATAAAAGCAGTCCTAGACTCTGCTATATTTCACACAAAGCCTGTTCAACGAGCTTATGCCGCTGTGAACCTCTAATGGGGATCATCTGTGCCGCTTAGGTGATCAGAGCAACGTTTTACCAAATCCGGTTTCGAAACACGAGGATCCATATATATTTCATGAGCCCAATAATGCATGCAGACTTCTACATATAATCAACACCTCACCCCACCAGGATTCGAACCCACGATCTTATAATTGTGACCGAGGAACGCTACCTATGGGCGATCAGGGCACTATAAGCAGTCCTAGACTCTGTTATATTTCACACAAAGCCTGTCCAATTAGCTTATGGCACCGTGAACCACTATAGGGGACCACCCGTGCTGCTTAGGTGATAAGAGCAACGTTTTACCAAATCCGGCTTGGAAACGCCAGGATCCATATATATTTCATTAGCCCAATAAAGCACGCGGACTTCTACATATAATCAACACCTCACCCCACCAGGATTTGAACCCACGATCTTATAATTGTGACCGGGGAACGCTACCTCTGGGCAACCAGGACATAAAAGCAGTCCTAGACTCTACTATATTTCACACAAAGCCTGTTCAACGACCTTATGGCGCCATGAACCTCTAATGGGGACCACCCGTGCCGCTTAGGTGATCAGAGTAACGTTTAACCAAATGCGGCTACGAAACACGAAGATCCAAATATATTTCCTTAGCCCAATAAAGCACGCGGACTTCTACATAAAATCAACACCTCACCCCACCAGGATTCAAACCCAAAATCTTATAATTGTGACCAGGGAATGCTACCTGTGGACCACCAGGACACTAAAAGCAGTCCTAGACTCTGTTATATTTCACGCAAAGACTGTTCAACGAGCTTATGGTGCCGTGAACTTCTACTGGGGACCACCAGTGCCGCTTAGGTGTTCAGAGCAACGTTTTACCAAATCCGGCTTCGAAACAGGAGGATCCATATATATATCATTAGCCCAATAAAGCACGCAAACTTCTACATATAATCAACACCTCACCCCGCCAGGATTTGAACCCACGATCTTATAATTGTGACCGGGAAACGGTACCTCTGGGCCACTAGGACAATAAAAGCAGTCCTATACTCTGCTATATTTCACACAAAGCCTGTTCAACGAGCTTATGGCGACGTGAAACTCTATTGGGGACCACCCGTGCCACTTAGGTGATCAGAGCAACGTTTTACCAAATGCGGCTTCGAAACTCGAGGATCCATATATATTTCATTAGCCCAATAAAGCACGTGGACTTCTACATATAATCAACACCTCATCCCACCAGAATTTGAACCCACTATCTTATAATTGTGACCGGGGAACGCTACCTCTGGGCCACCAGGACAATAAAAGCAGTCCTAGACTCTGGTATATTTCACACAAAGCCTGTTCAACGAGCTTATGGCGCCGTGAACCTCTAATGGGGACAACCCGTGCCGCTTAGGTGATCAGAGCAACGTTTTACCAAATCCGGCTTCGAAACACGAGGATCCATATATATTTCATTAGCCCAATAAAGCACGCGGACTTCTACAAATAATCAACACCTCACCCCACCAGGATTCAATCCCAAAATCTTATAATTGTGACTAGGGAATGCTACCTGTGGACCACCAGGACACTAAAAGCAGTCCTAGACTCTGTTATATTTCACACAAAGCCTGTTCAATGAGCTTATGGCGCCGTGAACCTCTAATGAGGACCACCAGTGCCGCTTAAGTGTTCAGAGTAACGTTTTACTAAATCCGGCTTCGAAACACGAGGATCCATATATATTTCATTAGCCCAATAGAGCACGCACATTTCTACATATAATCAACACCTCAACCCACCAGGATTCGAACCAACGATCTTAGAATTGTGACCGGGGAACGCTACCTCTGGGCCACCAGGACACTAAAAGCAGTCCTGAACTCTGTTATATTTTACAAAAAACCTGTTCAATGAGCTTATGGCGCCGTGAACCTCTAATGGGGACCACCCGTGCCACTTAGGTGATCAGAGCAACGTTTTACCAAATCCGGCATCGAAAAACGAGGATCCATATATATTTCATTAGCCCAATAAAGCAAGCAGATTTCTACATATAATCAACACCTCACCCCACCAGGATTCAAACACAAAATCTTATAATTGTGACCAGGGAATGCTACCTGTGGACCACCAGGACACTAAAAGCAGTCCTAGACTTTGTTATATTTCACGCAAAGCCTGTTCAACGAGCTTATGGCGCCGTGACCCTCTACTGGGGACCACCAGTGCCGCTTAGGTGATAAGAGCAACGTTTTACCAAATCCGGCTTGGAAACACGAGGATCCATATATATTTCATTAGCCCAATAAAGCATGCAGACTTCTACATATAATCAACACCTCACCCCACCAGGATTCGAACCAACGATCTTAGAATTCTGACCGGGGAATGCTACCTCTGGGCAACCAGGACATTAAAAGCAGTCCTAGACTCTACCATATTTCACACAAAGCCTGTTCAACGACCTTATGGCGCCATGAACCTCTAATGGGGACCACCCGTGCCGCTTAGGTGATCGGAGCAACGTTTTACCAAATCCGGCTTCGAAACACGAGGATCCATATATATTTCATTAGCCCAATAAAGCACGCGGACTTCTACATATAATCAACACCTTACCCCACCAGGATTTGAATCCACGATCTTATAATTGTGACCGGGGAACGCTACCTCTGGGCCACCAGGACAATAAAAGCAGTCCTAGACTCTGGTATATTTCACACAAAGCCTGTTCAACGAGCTTATGGCACCGTGAACCTCTAATGGGGACCACACGTGCCGCTTGGTGACCAGAGGCAAGTTTTACCAAATCTGGCTACGAAACACGAGGATCCAAATATATTTCTTTAGCCCAATAAAGCTCGCAGATTTCTACATATAATCAACACCTCACCCCACCAGGATTCAAACCCAAAATCTTTTAATTGTGACCAGGGAATGCTACCTGTGGACCACCAGGACACTAAAAGCAGTCCTAGACTCTGTTATATTTCACGCAAAGCCTGTTCAACGAGCTTATGGCGCCGTGAACCTCTACTGGGGACCACCAGTACCGCTTAGGTGATAAGAGCAACGTTTTACCAAATCCAGCTTGGAAACACGAGGGTCCATATATATTTCATTAGCCCAATAAAGCATGCAGACTTCTACATATAATCAACACCTCACCCCACCAGGATTCGAACCAACGATCTTAGAATTCTGACCGGGGAACGCTGGGCAACCAGGACGACTTCCAGACTCTACTATATTTCACACAGCCTGTTCAACGAGCTTATGTTTATCGCGAAGTTTAATGGGGACCACCTGCATACTTAGGTGATCAGGAGCAACGTTTTACCAAATGCGGCGTCGAAACAAGGAGGATTCATATATATTTCATTAGCCCAATAAAGCACGCGGACTTCTACATATAATCAACACCTCACCCCACCAGGATTTGAATCCACGATCTTATAATTGTGACAGTGGAACGCTACCTCTGGGCCACCAGGACAATAAAAGCAGTCCTAGACTCTGGTATATTTCACACAAAGCCTCTTCAACGAGCTTATGGCGCCGTGAACGTCTAATGGGGACCACCCGTGCCGCTTAGGTGATCAGAGCAACGTTTTACCAAATCCGGCTTGGAAACACGAGGATCCATATATATTTCATTAGCCCAATAAAGCATGTGGACTTCTACATATAATCAACACCTCACCCCACCAGGATTCAAACCCAAGATCTTATAATTATGACCGGAGTATGCTACCTCTGGGCCACCAGGACAATAAAAGCAGTCCTAGACTCTACTATATTTCTCACAAAGCCTGTTCAACGACCTTATGGCGCCATGAACCTCTAATGGGGACCACCCGTGCCGCTTAGGTTATCAGAGCAACGTTTTACCAAATCTGGCTTGGAAACACGAGGATCCATATATATTTTATTAGCCCAATAAAGCACGCGGACTTCTACATATAATCAACACCTCAACCCACCAGGATTTGAACCCACGATCTTATAATTGTGACCGGGAAACGCTACCTCTGGGACACCAGGGCAATAAAAGCAGTCCTAGACTCTGCTATATTTTACATAAAGCCTGTTCAACGAGCTTTTGGCGCTGTGCACCACTATAAGGGACCAGCCGTGCTGCTTAGGTGATCAGAGCAACGTTTTACCAAATGCGGCTTCGAAACACGAGGATCCATATATATTTCATGAGCCCAATAAAGCACGCGGACTTCTTCATATAATCAACACCTCACCCCACCAGGATTCGAACCCACGATCTTCTAATTGTGACCGAGGAATGCTACCTCTGGGCCACCAGGACACTAAAAGCAGTCCTAGACTCTGCTATATTTCACACAAAGCCTGTTCAATGAGCTTATGACGCTGTGAACCTCTAATGGGGACCATCCGTGCCGCTTAGGTGATCAGAGCAACGTTTTACCAAATCCGGCTTCGAAACACGAGGATCCATATATGTTTCATTAGCCCAATAAAGCACGCGGACTTCTACATATAATCAACACCTCACCCCACCAGGATTCGAACCCACGATCTTATAATTGTGACCGATGAACGCTACCTATGGGCCACCAGGACACTATAAGCAGTCCTAGACTCTGTTATATTTCACATAAAGCCTGTTCAACGAACTTATGGCCCCGTGAACCACTATAGGGGACCACCCGTGCCGCTTTGGTGATCAGAGCAACGTTTAACCAAATCTGGCTTGGAAACACGAGGATCCATATATATTTTATTAGCCCAATAAAGCACTCAGACTTCAACATATAATCAACACTTCACCCCACCAGGATTCAAACCCACGATCTTATAATTGTGGCCGGGGTATGCTACCTCTCGGCCACCAGGACAATAAAAGCAGTCCTAGATTCTACTATATTTCACACAAAGCCTGTTCAACGAGCTTATTGCGCCGTGAACCTCTAATGGGGACCACACGTGCCGCTTGGTGACCAGAGCAACAATTTACCAAATCCGGCTACGAAACACGAGGATCCAAATATATTTCTTTAGCCCAATAAAGCATGCGGACTTCTACATAAAATCAACACCTCACCCCACCAGGATTCAAACCCAAAATCTTATAATTGTGACCAGGGAATGCTCCCTGTGGACCACCAGGACAATATAAGCAGTCCTAGACTCTGTTATATTTCACATAAAGCCTGTTCAACGAGCTTATGGCCTCGTGAACCACTATAGGGGACCACCCGCGCCGCTTAGGTGATAAGAGCAACGTTTTACCAAATCCGGCTTGGAAACACGAGGATCCATATACATTTCATTAGCCGAATAAAGCACGCGGACTTCTACATATAATCACCACCTCACCCCACCAGGATTCAAAACCACGATCTTATAATTGTGACCAGGGTATGCTACCTCTGGGCCACCAGGACAATAAAAGCAGTCCTAGACTCTGGTATATTTCACACAAAGCCTGTTCAACGAGGTTATAGCGCCGTGAACCTCAAATGGGGACCACCCGTGCCGCTTAGGTGATCAGAGCAACGTTTTACCAAATCCGGCTTCGAAACACGTGGATCCAAATATATTTCATTAGCCCAATAAAGCACGCGGACTTCTACATATACCACACCTCACCCCACCCCAGGATTTGAACCCACGACCATAATCGGTGATCGTGAACGCTACCTCTGGGCCACCAGGACAATAAAAGCAGTCCTAGACTCCATATTTCCCTTACACAAAAGCCTGTTCAATCTGGTAGTTACAGCGTCATGAACCTCAAATGGGGACCACCCAGGCCGCTTAGGGGTGATCAGAGCAACGTTTAATTAAACCGCTTCTAAACACGAGGATCCATATATATTTTCATTAGCCCAACAAAGCAAGCAGACTTCTACATATAATCAACACCTCACCCCACCAGGATTTGAACCCACGATCTTATAAATGTGACCGGGGAATGCTACCTCTGGGCCACCAGGACAATAAAAGCAGTCCTAGACGCTACTATATTTCACACAAAGACTGTTCAACGACCTTATGGCGCAATGAACCTCTAATGGGGACCACCCGTGTCGCTTAGGTGATCAGAGCAACATTTTACCAAATCCGGCTTGGAAACACGAGGATCCATATATATTTCATTAGCCCAATAAAGCACGCGACTTCTACATATATTCAACACCTCACCCCACCAGGATTTGAACCCACGAACTTATAATTGTGACCATGATATACCTCTGGGGCCACCAGGACAATAAAAGCAGTCCCAGACTCTACTATATTTCACACAAAGCCTGTTCAACGACCTTATGGCGCCCATGAACCTCTTAGGGGACCAATTCGCGTCAGCTTTTAGGTGATCAGGAGCAACGTCAACAACCGCTTCGAAACACGAGGATCCATATATATTTCATTAGCCCAATAAAGCACGCGGACTTCTACATATATTCAACGCCTCACCCCACCAGGATTCAAACACAAAATCTTATAATTGTGACCAGGGAATGCTACCTGTGGACCACCAGGACACTAGAAGCAGTCCTAAACTCTGTTATATTTCAGACAAAGCCTGTTCAACGAGCTTATGGCGCCGTGAACCACTGTAGGGGACCACCCGTGCCGCTTACGTGATCAGAGCAACGTTTTACCTAATCCAGCTTGGAAACTCGAGGAACCATATATATTTCATTACCCAATATAGCACGCGGAATTCTACATATAATCAACACCTCACCCCACCAGGATTTGAACCAACGATCTTATAATTGTGACCGGGAAACGCTACCTCTGGACCACCAGGACACTAAAAGCAGTCCTAGACTCTGTTATATTTCACACAAAGCCTGTTCATCGAGCTTATGACTGTGTGAACCTCTAATGGGGACCACCCGTGCCGCTTAGGTGATCAGAGCAACGTTTTACCAAATCCGGCTTCGAAACACGAGGATCCATATATATTTCATTAGCCCAATAATGCACGCGGACTTCGACATATAATCAACACCTCACCCCACCAGGATTCAAACCCAAAATCTTATAATTGTGACCAGGAAACGCTACCTGTGGACCACCAGGACACTAAAAGCAGTCCTAGACTCTGTTATATTTCACACAATGCCTGTTCAACGAGCTTATGGCACTGTGAACCTCTAATGGGGACAACCTGTGACGCTTAGGTGTTCAGAGCAACGTTTTACCAAATCCGGCTTCAAAACACGAGGATCCATATATATTACATTAGCCCAATAAAGCACACAGAATTCTACATATAATCAACACCTCACCCCACCAGGATTCGAACCCAAAATCTTATAATTGTGACCGGGGAACGCTACCTCTAGGCCACCAAGACACTAAAAGCAGTCCTAGACTCTGTTATATTTCACACAAAGCCTGTTGAATGTGTTTATGGCGCAGTGAACCTCTAATTGGGACCACCGGTGCCGCTTAGGTGATCAGAGCAATGTTTTACCAAATCCGGCTTCGAAACACGAGGAACCATATATATTTCATTAGCCCAATAAAGCACGCGGACTTCTACATATAATCAACACCTCACCCCACCAGGATTCGAACCCACGATCTTATAATTTTGGCCGAGGAACGCTACCTCTGGGCCACCAGGACACTAAAAGCAGTCGTAGACGCTGTTATATTTCTGCGCAGTTCGTTGAAATTGGATTTTATGGCTGCGGAACTCTAATTTGGGGACCTAGTTCTTGATGCTGAAAGTATCAGACAACGTTTTTAACAACCGCTTCTCGAAACACGAGATCCATATATATTTGGCTATCTAACAGCAAGTAAGGGACTTATATAATCAACACCTCACCCCACCAGGATTCAAAACAAATATCTTATAATTGTGACCAGGGAACGCTACCTGTGGACCACCAGGACACTAAAAGCAGTCCTAGACTCTGTTATATTTCACACAAAGCCTGTTCAACGAGCTTATGGCGCCATGAACCTCTAATGGGTACCACACGTGCCGCTTGTTCACCAGAGCAACGTTTTACCAAATCCGGCTACGAAACACGAGGATCCAAATATATTTCTTTAGCCCAATAAAGCACACAGACTTCTACATATAATCAACACCTCACCCCACCAGGATTCGAACCCAAAATCTTATAATTGTGACCGGGGAATGCTACCTCTTGGCCACCAGGACACTAAAAGCAGTCCTAGACTCTGTTATATTTCACACAAAGCCTTTTGAATGAGTTTATGGCGCAGTGAACCTCTAATTGGGACCACCGGTGCCGCTTAGGTGATCAGAGCAATGTTTTACACAATCCGGCTTCAAAACACGAGGAACCATATATATTTCATTAGCCCAATAAAGCACGCGGACTTCTACATATAATCGGACTTCTACATATAATCAACACCTCACCCCACCAGGATTTGAACCCACGATCTTATAATTGTGACCCGGAAACGCTACCTCTGGACCACCAGGACACTAAAAGCAGTCCTAGACTCTGTTATATTTCACACAAAGCCTGTTCAACGAGCTGATGGCGCCGGGAACCTCTAATGAGGACCACCAGTGCCGCTTAGGTGTTCAGAGTAACGTTTTACTAAATTCGGCTTCGAAACACGAGGATCCATATCTATTTCATTAGCCCAATACAGCACACACATTTCAACATATACTCAATACCTCACCCCACCAGGATTCGAACCCACGATCTTATAATTTTGACCGGTGAACGCTACCTCTGGGCCACCAGGACACTAAAAGCAGTCCTAGACTCTGTTATATTTCACACAAAGCCTGTTCAATGAGCTTATGGCGCCGTGAACCTCTAAAGGGGGCCACCCGTGCCGCTTAGGTGATCAGAGCAAAGTTTTACCAAATCCGGCTTCGAAAAACGAGTATCCGTATATATTTCACTAGCCCAATAAAGCACGCAGATTTCTACATATAATTAACACCTCACCCCACCAGGATTCGAACCCACGATCTTATAATTGTGACCGGTGAACGCTACCTCTGGGCCACCAGGACACTAAAAGCAGTCCTAAACTCTGTTATATTTCACACAAAGCCTGTTCAACGAGCTTATGGCGCCTTGAACCTCTAATGGGGACCACACGTGCCGCTTGGTGACCAGAGCAACGTTTTACCAAATCCGGCTATGAAACACGAGGATCCATATATATTTCTTTAGCCCAATAAAGCACGTGGACTTCTACATAAAATCAACACCTCACCCCACCAGGATTCAAAGACAAAATCTTATATTTGTGACGAGGGAATGCTACCTGTGGACCACCAGGACACTAAAAGCAGTCCTAGACTCTGTTATATTTCACACAAAGCCTCTTCAACAAGCTTATGGCGCCGTGAACCTCTAATGAGGACCACCAGTGCCGCTTAGATGTTCAGAGTAACGTTTTACTAAATCCGGCTTCGAAACACGAGGATGCATATCTATTTCATAAGCCCAATATAGCACACGGACTTCTAAATATAATCAACACCTCTCCCCACCAGGATTCAAACCCATGATCTTATAATTGTGACCGGGGAACGCTACCTCTGTGCCACCAGGACAATAAAATCAGTCCTAGACGCTGTTATATTTCACCCAAAGCCTGTTGAACGAGCTTATGGCGCCGTGAACCTCTAATGGGGACCACCCGTGCCGCTTAGGTGATCAGAGCAACGTTTTACTAAATCCGGCTTCGAAACACGAGGATCCATTTCTATATCATTAGCCCAATAGAGCACGCACATTTCTACATATAATCAACAACCTCACCCCACCAGGATTCGAACCAACGATCTTATAATTGTACCTGGGAACGCTACCTCTGGGCCACCAGGACACTAAAAGCAGTCCTTGACTCTGTTATAGTTCACAAAAAGCCTGTTCAATGAGCTTATGGCGCCGTGAACCTCTAATGGGGACCACCCGTGCCGCTTAGGTGATCAGAGCAACGTTTTACTAAATCCGGCTTCGAAACACGAGGATCCATTTCTATTTCATTAGCCCAATAGAGCACGCACATTTCTACATATAATCAACACCTCACCCCACTAGGATTCGAACCCACGATCTTATAATTGCGACCGGGGAAGGCTGCCTCTTGGCTACCAGGACAATAAAAGCAGTTCTTGACTCTGCTATATTTCACACAAAGCCTGTTCAACGAGCTTATGACTGTGTGAACCTCTAATGGAGACCACCCGTGCCGCTTAGGTGATCAGAGCAACGTTTTACCAAATCCGGCTTCGAAACACGAGGATCCATATATATTTCATTAGCCCAATAATGCACGCGGACTTCGACATATAATCAACACCTCACCCCACCAGGATTCAAACCAAAAATCTTATAATTGTGACCAGGAAACGCTACTTGTGGACCACCAGGACACTAAAAGCAGTCCTAGACTCTGTTATATTTCACACAAAGCCTGTTCATCGAGCTTATGGCACTGTGAACCTCGACTGGGGACCACCAGTGCCGCTTAGGTTGTTCAGAGCAACGTTTTACCAAATCCGGCTTCAAAACACGAGGATCCATATATATTACATTAGCCCAATAAAGCACACAGACATCTACATATAATCAACACCTCACCCCACCAGGATTCGAACCCAAAATCTTATAATTGTGACTGGGGAACGCTACCTCTAGGCCACCAGGACAATAAAAGCAGTTCTTGACTCTGCTATATTTCACACAAAGCCTGTTCAACGAGCTTATGACTGTGTGAACCTCTAATGGGGACCACCCGTGCCGCTTAGGTGATCAGTGCAACGTTTTACCAAATCCGGCTTCGAAACACGAGGATCCATATATATTTCATTAGCCCAATAATGCACGCGGACTTCGACATATAATCAACACCTCACCCCACCAGGATTCAAACCAAAAATCTTATAATTGTGACCAGGAAACACTACTTGTGGACCACCAGGACACTAAAAGCAGTCCTAGACTCTGTTATATTTCACACAAAGCCTGTTCAACGAGCTTATGGCACTGTGAACCTCTACTGGGGAAGACCAGTGCCGCTTAGGTGTTCAGAACAACGTTTTACCAAATCCGGCTTCAAAACACGAGGATCCATATATATTACATTAGCCCAATAAAGCACGCGGACTTCTACATATAATCAACACCTCACCCCACCAGGATTCGAACCCACGATCTTATAATTGTGACCGGGGAACGCTACCTCTAGGCCACCAGGACACTAAAAGCAGTCCTAGACTCTGTTATATTTCACACAAAGCCTGTTGAATGAGTTTATGGGGCAGTGAACCTCTAATTGGGACCACCGGTGCCGCTTAGGTGATCAGAGCAATGTTTTACCAAATCTGGCTTCGAAACACGAGGAACCATATATTTTACATTAGCCCAATAAAGCACGCGGACTTCTACATATAATCAACACCTCACCCCACCAGGATTTGAACCCACGATCTTATAATTATGACCGGGAAACGCTACCTCTGGACCACCAGGACACTAAAAGCAGTCCTAGACTCTGTTATATTTCACACAAAGCCTGTTCAACGAGCTTATGGCACTGTGAACCTCTACTGGGGACCACCAGTGCCGCTTAGGTGTTCAGAACAACGTTTTACCAAATCTGGCTTCAAAACACGAGGATCCATATATTTTACATTAGCCCAATAAAGCACGCGGACTTCTACATATAATCAACACCTCACCCCACCAGGATTCGAACCCACGATCTTATAATTGTGACCGGGGAACGCTACCTCTAGGCCACCAGGACACTAAAAGCAGTCCTAGACTCTGTTATATTTCACACAAAGCCTGTTGAATGAGTTTATGGCGCATTGAACCTCTAATTGGGACCACCGGTGCCGCTTAGGTGATCAGAGCAATGTTTTACCAAATCTGGCTTCGAAACACGAGGAACCATATATATTTCATTAGCCCAATAAAGCACGCGGAATTCTACATATAATCAACACCTCACCCCACCAGGATTTAAACCCACGATCTTAAAATTGTGACCGGGAAACGCTACCTCTGGACCACCAGGACACTAAAAGCAGTCCTAGACTCTGTTATATTTCACACAAAGCCTGTTGAATGAGCTTATGGCGCCGTGAACCTCTAATGGGGACCACCCGTGCCGCTTAGGTGTTCAGAGTAAAGTTTTACCAAATCCGGCTTCGAAAAACGAGGATCCATATCTATTTTATTAGCCCAATAAAGCACGCACACTTCTACATATAATCAACACCTCACCCCACCAGGATTCGAACCCACGATCTTATAATTGTGACCGGGGAACACTACCTCTGGGCCACCAGGACACTAAAACCAGCGCTAGACTCTGTTATATTTCACGCAAAGCCTGTTGAATGAGCTTATGGCGCCGTGAACCTCTAATGGGGACCACCCGTGCCGCTTAGGTGATCAGAGCAACGTTTTACCAAATTCGGCTTCGAAACACGAGGATCGATATATTTTTCATTAGCCTAATAAAGCACTTAGATTTCTACATATAATTAACACCTCACCCCGCCAGGATTCATACCCACGATCTTATAATTGTGGCCGAGGAACGCTGCCTCTGGGCCACCAGGACACTAAAAGCAGTCGTAAACGCTGTGATATTTCACACAAAGCCTGTTGAACGACGTTATGGCGCCGTGAACCTCTAATGGGGACTACCCCTGATGCTTAGGTGATCAGAGCAACGTTTTACCAAATCCGGCTTCGAAACACGAGGATCCATATATATTTAATTAGCCCAATAAAGCAAGCGGACTTCTACATATAATCAACACCTCACCCCACCAGGATTCAAAACAAAAATCTTATAATTGTGACCAGGGAACGCTACCTGTGGTCCACCCGGACAATAAAAGCAGTCCTAGTCTCTGTTATATTTCACACAAAGCCTGTTCAACGAGCTTATGGCACCGTGAACCTCTAATGAGGACCATCAGTGCCGCTTAGGTGTTCAGAGTAACGTTTTACTAAATCCGGCTTCGAAACATGAGGATCCATATCTATTTCATTAGCCTAATACAGCACACACATTTCAACATATAATCAACACCTCACCCCACCAGGATTCGAACCCACGATCTTATAATTGTGACCGGTGAACGCTAACTCTGGGCCACCAGGACACTAAAAGCAGTCCTAGACTCTGTTATATTTCACACAAAGCCTGTTCAATGAGCTTATGGCGCCGTGAACCTCTAAAGGGGACCACCAGTGCCGCTTAGGTGATCAGAGCAACGTTTTACCAAATCCGGCTATGAAACACGAGGATCCATATATATTTCTTTAGCCCAATAAAGCACGCGGACTTGTACATAAAATCAACACCTCACCCCACCAGGATTCAAACACAAAATCTTATAATTGTGACCAGGGAATGCTACCTGTGGACCACCAGGACACTAAAAGCAGTCCTAGACTCTGTTATATTTCACACAAAGCCTGTTCAACGAGCTTATGGCGCCGTGAACTTCTAATGAGGACCACCAGTGCTGCTTAGGTGTTCAGAGTAACGTTTTACTAAATCCGGCTTCGAAACACGAGGATCCATATCTATTTCATTAGCCCAATAGAGCACGCACATTTCTACATATAATCAACACCTCACCCCAACAGGATTCGAACCAACGATCGTATAATTGTACCTGGGAACGCTACCTCTGGGCCACCAGGACACTAAAAGCAGTCCTAGACTCTGTTATATTTCACAAAAAGCCTGTTCAATGAGCTTATGGCGCCGTGAACCTCTAATGGGGACCACCCGTGCCGCTTAGGTGATCAGAGCAACGTTTTACCAAATCCGGCTTCGAAACACTAAGAGGAACTAGTGGTACTACATTAGCCCAATACACGGACTTCATGATATAATCAACACCTCACCCACCAGGATTTGAACCCTACCGGTGATCTTATAATTGTGACCAGGGAATGCTACCTGTGGACCACCAGGACACTAAAAGAAGTCCTACACTCTGTTATATTTCACACAAAGCCTGTTCAACGAGCTTATGGGGCTGTGAACCACTATAGGGGACCACCCGTGCCCCTTAGGTGATCAGAGCAACGTTTTACCAAATGCGGCTTCAAAACACGAGATTCATATATTTCATATTAGCCCTACCGAAGCACGCCGGATTTCTAATATATAATCAACACCAATTCCCACCAGGATTCGGAACCCACGATCTTATAATTGTGGACTGGGGAACGCCACTTAGGCCACCAGGACACTAAAAGCAGTCCTAGACTTGTTATATTTCACACAAAGCCTGTTGAAATGAGCTGGCGGTGCCAGTGAACTCCCTAATTGGATTCACCGGTGCCGCTTTAGTGATCAGGAGAGCTAATGCACTTCAAATCTGGCTGAAACACGAGGAACTGCTATATATTTATTAGCCCAATAAAGCACGCGGAATTTCTGGTAGGTAATCAACACCTCACCCCACCAGGATTTGAACCCACGATCTTAAAATTGTGACCGGGTAAACGCTACCTCTGGACCACCAGGACACTAAAAGCAGTCCTAGACTCTGTTATATTTCACACAAAGCCTGTTGAATGAGCTTATGGCGCCGTGAACCTCTAATGGGGACCACCCGTGCCGCTTAGGTGTTCAGAGTAATGTTTTACCAAATCCGGCTTCGAAAAACGAGGATCCATATCTATTTTATTAGCCCAATAAAGCACGCACACTTCTACATATAATCAACACCTCACCCCACCAGGATTCGAACCCACGATCTTATAATTGTGACCGGGGAACACTACCTCTGGGACACCAGGACACTAAAACCAGCGCTAGACTCTGTTAAATTTCACACAAAGCCTGTTGAATGAGCTTATGGAGCCGTGAACCTCTAATGGGGACCACCCATGCCGCTTAGGTGATCAGAGCAACGTTTTACCAAAATCGGCTTCGAAACACGAGGATCGATATATTTTTCATTAGCCTAATAAAGCACTCAGATTTCTACATATAATTAACACCTCACCCCGCCAGGATTCGTACCCACGATCTTATAATTGTGGCCGAGGAACGCTGCCTCTGGGCCTCCAGGACACTAAAAGCAGTCGTAAACGCTGTGATATTTCACACAAAGCCTGTTGAACGACGTCATGGCGCCGTGAACCTCTAATGGGGACTACCCGTGATGCTTAGGTGATCAGAGCAACGTTTTACCAAATCCGGCTTCGAAACACGAGGATCCATATATATTTAATTAGCCCAATAAAGCAAGGACTTCGTTGAACGACGTTATGGCGCCGTGAACCTCTAATGGGGACTACCCCTGATGCTTAGGTGATCAGAGCAACGTTTTACCAAAGCCGGCTTCGAAACACGAGGATCCATATATATTTCATTAGCCCAATAAAGCAAGCGGACTTCTACATATAATCAACACCTCACCCCACCAGGATTCAAAACAAAAATCTTATAATTGTGACCAGGGAACGCTACCTGTGGAGCACCAGGACACTAAAAGCAGTCCTAGACTCTGTTATATTTCACACAAAGTTTGTTCAACGAGCTTATGGCGCCGTGAACCTCTAATGGGGACCACACGTGCCGCTTGGTGACCAGAGCAACGTTTTACCAAATCCGGCTACGAAACACGAGGATCTATATATATTTCTTTAGCCCAATAAGGCACGCGGACTTCTACATAAAATCAACACCTCACCCCACCAGGATTCAAACCCAAAATCGTATAATTGTGACCAAGGAATGCTACCTGTGGACCACCAGGACACTAAAAGCAGTCCTAGACTCTGTAATATTTCACACAAAGACTGTTCAACGAGCTTATGGCGCCGTGAACCCCTAATGAGGACCACCAGTGCCGCTTAGGTGTTCAGAGTAACGTTTTACTAAATCCGGCTTCGAAACACGATGATCCATATCTATTTCATTAGCCCAATACAGCACACACATTTCAACATATAATCAACACCTCACCCCACCAGGATTCGAACCCACGATCTTATAATTGTGACCGGTGAACGCTACATCTGGGCCACCAGGACACTAAAAGCAGTCCTAGGCTCTGTTATATTTCACACAAAGCCTGTTCAATGAGCTTATGGCGCCGTGAACCTCTAAAGGGGACCACCCGTGCCGCTTAGGTGATCAGAGCAACGTTTTACCAAGTCCGGCTTCGAAACACGAGGATCTATATATATTTCATTAGCCCAAGAAAGCACGCGGAATTCTACATATAATCAACACCTCACCCCACCAGGATTCGAACCCACGATCTTCTAATTGTGACAGGGGAACGCTACCTCTGGGCCACCAGTACAGTAAAAGCAGTCCTAGACTCTACTATATTTCACACAAAGCCTGTTCAACGACCTTATGGCGCCATGAACCTCTAATGGGGACCACCCGTGATGCTTAGGTGATCAGAGCAACGTTTTACCAAATCTGGCTTCGGAACACGAGGATCCATATATATTTCATTAGCCCAATAAAGCACGCGGAATTCTACATATAATCAACACCTCACCCCGCCAGTATTCGAACCCACGATCTTATAATTGTGACCGAGGAACGCTACCTATGGGCCACCAGGACACTATAAGCAGTCCTAGACTCTGTTATATTTCACACAATGCCTGTTCAATTAGCTTATAGCACCGTGAACCACTATAGGGGACCACCCGTGCCGCTTAGGTGATAAGTGCAACGTTTTACCAAATCCGGCTTGGAAACACGAGGATCCATATATATTTCATTAGCCCAATAAAGTACGCGGACTTCTACATATAATCAACACCTCACCCCACCAAGATTTGAACCCACAATCTTATAATTGTGACCGGGGAACGCTACCTCTGGGCAACCAAAACATTAAAAGCAGTCCTAGACTCTACTATATTCCACACAAAGCCTGTTCTACGACCTTATGGCGCCATGAACCTCTAATGGGGACCACCCATGCCGCTTAGGTGATCAGAGCAACGTTTTACCAAATCCGGCTTGGAAACACGAGGATCCATATATATTTCATTAGCCCAATAAAGCACTCGGACTTCTACATATAATCAACACCTCACCCCACCAGGATTTGAACCCACGATCTTATAATTGTCTCCGGGGAACGCTACCTCTGGGCAACCAAGACAATAAAAGCAGTCCTAGACTCTACTTTATTTCACACAAAGCCTGTTCAATGACCTGATGGCACCACGAACCTCTAATGGGGACCACCCGTGCCGCTTAGGTGATCAGAGTAACGTTTAACCAAATGCGGCTTCGAAACCCGAGGATCCATATATATTTCATTAGCCCAATAAAGCACGCAGACATCTACATATAATCAACGCCTCACCCCACCAGGATTTGAAGCCACGATCTTATAATTGTTACCGGGGAATGCTACCTCTGGGCCACCAGGAAAATAATAGCAGTCCTAGACTCTGCTATATTTCACACAAAGCCTGTTCAACGAGCTTATGGCACCGTGAACCTCTAATGGGGACCACCAGTGCCGCTTAGGTGATCAGAGCAACGTTTTACCAAATGCGCCTTTCGAAACAAGGAGGATCCATATATATTTCATTAGCCCAATAAAGCACGCGGACTTCTACATATAATCAACACCTCACCCCACCAGGATTTGAACACACGATCTTATATTCAGGACTGGGAACGCCAATTGGGCCAATTAGGACAATATACAGTCCCAGACTTACTATATTTCACACAAAGCCTGTTGAACGAGCTTTATGGCGCTGTGAACTCTACTGGGGACCACCGCGTCGCTTTTAGGGTGATAAGAGCAACGGTTTTACCAACCGCTTCGAAACACGAGGATCCATATATATTTCATTAGCCCAATAAAGCACTCGGACTTCTACATATTATCAACACCTCACCCCACCAGGATTCAAACTCACGATCTTATAATTGTGACCGGGGTATGCTACCCCTGGGCCACCACGACAATAAAAGCAGTCCAAGTCTCTACTATATTTCACACAAAGCCTGTTCAACGACCTTATGGCGCCATGAACCACTAATGGGGACCACCTGTGCTGCTTAGGTGATCAGAGCAACGTTTTACCAAATCCGGCTTCGAAACACGAGGATCCATATATATTTCATTAGCCCAATAAAGCACGCGGACTTTTACATATAATCAACACCTCACACCACCAGGATTCGAAACCACGATATTATAATTGTGACCGGGGAACACTACCTATGAGCCACCAGGACACTTTAAGCAGTCCTAGACTCTGTTATATTTCACACAAAGCGTGTTCAACGAGCTTATGGCGCCGTGAACCACTATAGGGGACCACCCGTGCCGCTGAGGTGATCAGAGCAACGTTTTACCAAATCCGGCTTGGAAACTCGAGGATCCATATATATTTCATTAGCCCAATAGAGCACGCGGACTTCTACATATAATCAACACCTCACCCCACCAGGATTTGAACCCACGATCTTATAATTGTGACCGGGGAACGCTACCTCTGGGCCACCAGGACAATAAAAGCAGTCCTTGACTCTGCTATTTTTCACACAAATCCTGTTCAACGAGCATATGGCGCCGTGAACCTCTAATGGGGACCATCCGTGCCGCTTATATGATCAGAGCAACGTTTTACCAAATACGGCTTCTAAACACGAGGATTCATATATATTTCATTAGCCCAATAAAGCACTCGGACTTCTACATATAATCAACACCTCACCCCACCAGGATTCAAACCCACGGTCTTATAATTGTGACCGGGGTATGCTACCTCTGGGCCACCAGGAAAATAATAGCAGTCCTAGACTCTACTATATTTCACACAAAGCCTGTTCAACGAGCTTATGGCTCTGTGAACCACTATAAGGGACCACCCGTGCCGCTTAGGTGATCAGAGCAACGTTTTACCAAATGCGGTTTCGAAATACGAGGATCCATATATATTTCATTAGCCCAATATAGCACGCGGACTTCTACATTTAATCAACGCCTCACCCCATCAGGATTTGAAGCCACGATCTTATAATTGTGACCGGGGAACGCTACCTCTGGGCCAACAGGACAAAAAAAGCATTCGTAGACTCTACTATATTTCACACAGAGCTTGTTCAACGACCTTATGGCGCCGTGAACCTCTAATGGGGAACACCCGTGCTGCTTAGGTGATCAGAGCAACGTTTTACCAAATGCGGCTTCAAAACACGAGGATCCATATATATTTCATTCCCCAATAAAGCACGCGGCTTCTACATATAATCAACACCTCACCCCATCAGGATTCGAACCCATGCTCTTCTAATTGTGACCGGGGAACGCTACCTCTGGGCCACCAGGACAATAAAAGCAGTCCTAGACTCTACTATATTTCACACAAAGCCTGTTCAACGACGTTATGGCGCCATGAACCTCTAATGGGGA